>NC_087178.1:16332250-16354750 GCF_035594125.1 Scylla paramamosain
AAGAAAAATAATATATGGGAATAACTGATGAGAATGATTAGAGGAAGAGGCGGAAGGGGAAGAGGAGAGGAGGAGAGAGGGGGGACGGAATGCAGATTAGGGGGATGAGGTGGAAAGAGAGTGGAAAATGAAAACACGATAAAGGATAAAATGGGAAGAGGCCAGCTGTGTTTTAATAAGGGCGCGGCGTACCTCAGGGGGAAGCATTGGGCCGTGAACTTTCTATAGGCGTAATGCGATCACGGGGCGCCATTACCCTCCATGCCTCGTGACGGGCGGCGCTTAGGGGGAAGAGGAGGAAGAGGAGGAGGAGGAGGAGGAGGAGGAGGAGGAGGAGGAGGAGGAGGAAGCAGCAGCACGTTCGCGGATTAAGACTCATGCCCGAGGGAATGTTTATGAAAGTGCCGAATTGAAATTAAGGGATTTTTTTTTCTTCTTTTTTTTTCTGAGGGTTAATATTTTTTTTACATGAATAAAGATGACAGGATTGCCAAACGTAATGCGGTTGTGGTAATAATGACGAACTAATAATGAATTCAGTGTAATTCCTGTGCCCTGAAAAATGTTAGTCTGGTCACTTATTTATTTTATCTTTTTTATGCAATAGTAATTTAATATACGCCTCTAAACGGATTACGTGTAACGCCTTGTAAATGTTCCCACGCTGAAATATATATTGATGTGGTAGAGGACTTGGGCTCTGTTTGTATTTCTTTCATTATTATTATTATCATTATTATTATTACTATTATTATTATTATTATTATTATTATCATTATTATTATCATCATCATTATTCTCCTTATCATAATCATCATCACCATCACAATAATCATTATCCTATTAGTGGTAGTAGTAGTAGTAGTAGTAGTAGTAGTAGTAGTAGTAGTAGTAGTAGTAGTGGTAGTAGTATCTTCCTTCTCCTCCTCATCACCACCACCACCATAGTAATCATCGTCATCATCATTACCATCATCATCATCAGTAAAATTGTGATCGTAAAGCAAAAATCATGATCCCATAAATACAAAACTTAAATTAGCGCAAGAAGAGACGAAAAACAATCAGCATTTTTGGAAGCTGACCCTCCTCGACCTCTGCAGCTGTCTCTGATGCAGCCGTGGGGCGCTGAGGTGACTTTATGATAA
The DNA here is from genome assembly GCF_035594125.1 of Scylla paramamosain. NCBI lineage: Eukaryota > Metazoa > Arthropoda > Malacostraca > Decapoda > Portunidae > Scylla > Scylla paramamosain. Next base: position 16,333,399 of record NC_087178.1, read on the forward strand.
AAACATAACATAACAAAATAAGAGAAGCTGCAAGTAACCATCAGGCCTACACGTGTCAGTCTCCTGTATTAAACATATCTACCAATTTCCACTTACAATCCTTATCATTTTTTTTAAAGCTTCCTTATGACTCAGCACTAAAAAACTGATTACTGACTCCCTTCCATTCATCTATCACTTTTTTTTAGAACTAATTTCTTCCTTTTTCACCTAACTTTTCCAACCTTGAACCCATTATTTCTTGTCCTATCATAATTACTGATCCTGAGAATTCTGCTTACGTCATCCTTGTTATGTCCCCTGTACCGTCTAAAGGATGATCCGAGTCACTCTTTGGGACAGTACACGGCTAAGATGGGTCTGTAAGACATTTTGAAAGACTATATATACAATGGAAAAGAAGATATGACTTTGAGGACTTCACTTTGTCTCGAGAAAACTTGAAATGGCAGGAGGGAAGAAGAGAAGGACTTATAGAAAACTTTGGAGAATAGGAATAAGGAGGGAGCGAGGGGTCTTATAGGGAAGTTTGAGGAATGGAAGGAAAGAAGCAGTTTAAGGATCCGTGGGAGAATGTAGGGAAGTGTGTCTAGTAGTAGTAGCAGTAGTAGTAGTAGTAGTAGTAGTAGTAGTAGTAGTAGTAGTAGTTTTGTTGTTGTTGTTGTTGTTGTTGGTGGTGGTGGTGGTGGTAGTGGTGGTGGTGTTACTGGGAGAAAGTAGATGATGGAGATAGGGAGAAGGAGGAGGAGGAGGAGGAAAAAGGAGGAGGAGGAAGAGGAGGTGGTGGTGGTGCAGCTGCCTTTTCTACACAGCTGATTTGGGACAGACCCACTGACACTCCCCGTCAGGACGCGGATTGCCTGGTGTTAACTTATGGGCCTATAATTTTCCCTTTCCCTCCGTCCCTTCCCCTGCTCTCTCTCTCTCTCTCTCTCTCTCTCTCTCTCTCTCTCTCTCTCTCTCTCTCTCTCTCTCTCTCTCTCTCTCTCTCTCAATATCAGAATGTTACACACAGGCGTATCTTACCCGTTTTCTTTCCCCTTGCCCGTCGACACGTAAACTTAATAACAAAAAAGAAATACCGTAGAAAGGGCTACAGCTTACACGGGGAACGAGCCTCGCAGGGCCCCGCACCTCGTCCTCTCCTTCATATGATCCTATTTTTTTTTCACACTGCAGCCTCGGAGATGGCAACATGGGCTTTGAAAGATGATAGACAGGCTCCCCTCGTGGCCTGGGTAGGTAGGCGAGACTGTCAAGAAGGTAAAGTAGATAAGGATGTATGGAGATGTGCAGGAGAGGGAGAAGGGACGGATGTGTAGAAGGGAATCAGGAAGGATAAGAAAGGGATCTGTAGCGAGGGAAGGGATGTAACATGTCAAGGGAGGAAAGAAAGGGATTAATGAAGAAGATAAAGGAAGTATTAGAATAGTGGAGGGCATGGACAGGGTCGGAGAACTTAGGAACGCTGATGTACACACACACACACACACACACACACACACACACACACACACACACACACACACACACACACACACACACACATGATCAAGACGTCCTGATAGTATTACCCTTTCCTGTGAGTTGATTAAGGAACTTGGTGAGTAGATTAATTAACCTCATTTTTCTCCGTTCGATGGCCTGATTTTCCAACAACTCCGGGACTGTTTAGCTGGTTACGAGAATTATTAGGGAGTTATTACCGCATCGGCACCGGCACCGTAAAACTCGCACTGGAACCTAATGGTCGCCAAATGATCATTAGGGCCACAATTGCCGCTTTTTGCAAGAGCTATTAGCGATGCTATTTTTGCACCGCGTGTGTTTTATGTGTCACCATTGCTGCTGACACCGAGACTTGTGCGTGCAGGCCTGGCGTGAAAACCTTGTGATTAAACCTTCATTCACTTGCCATTACCATCACTGCCACTACTACTACCACTATTATTACTGTATCCACTACTGCTGTTACTACTGCTATGACTACTGCTACTTTTACTACTACTACTACTACTACTACTACTACTACTACTACTATTACTTATGTTATGATAATTACTACAGTTTTGTATGTCAGATTGCTGCGCCTCACACCGGAAGACTGGTCAGGTCAGTTCTTGTGGGTCGGAAATAAGCGCCTCTCACGCCAAAAGTGTTCGGAAGTCAACATTTTGCCAGAGGGAAGATAACAGACGTGTTGAGATTGAATAACGCACGAAAACAGACACTCCTGCTCTCTCTCTCTCTCTCTCTCTCTCTCTCTCTCTCTCTCTCTCTCTCTCTCTCTCTCTCTCTCTCTCTCTCTCTCTCTCTCTCCTGGACACGCCAACTCAAGGTCATGCGATTCTCGGCAAATCCACGATGACTCGAGACCAAATCTCCTAATTGTGATTCAGGAATTGAAAATCGACGTACGTGATGCAACGAAGGAAGGATTTAGCGGATCACTCTCATCATCCTCATTGCCGATGATAATCCCACTTGCACGGAAAACAGGGTAAGGGGAAAAAAATCACTGTCAGTTGTTTCATTCTAGACGAGACGAAGAATCTTTCTCTCAATTTGACTAAACCGGAAAATTCACATGTAAATATTGTTTCCGCTGTAGACCTTCAAACTAGCGTCCCAGATCTTGATATCCGCGTCATTACAAATCACTGACGATTAAGTACACTAATCAGGCTTCAGGTTCTCTCGCTTTCAGATATCCACCACACCAACCTAATTTTGGCAGTGGGAGAAGGTGGGTGGAGAGAGAGGGGGAGGTTCTTGTAGTTGTCATAAACAGTTCTGCAAATACGTGAACGGTGATGGTATTTCGAAATTCACATCCGTCTTCTCAATAATGGACGTTGATTATTGCACGGAATGTTGGAAAAATTGTACAGCCAATTATGTGTGTCTCGTTTGAAGAGAGGATAGGTGAGGGGATGAAAAGGAGGAGTATGTCAGATGTTCTTAATTAACTTCCGCCGTAACCTACAAACACCTGACACCATTACTCATTACTCTCATGTATTTCCTCCAGATCGGCTTGTTCCTTTTTCTCATAATCCCTCTAACACTTCACTTTGAACACATAATACACTCGCTTTTCCTCTGACATCACAGGGAGTTGCATTACGGTCTTGGTTCTGATGATGACTGACCCTCGACTTCCATTTCTCGTGTTCACTCAGATCTCACGAGTGGCATCTCCTGCTACACAGCCACATGATGGACAGCGAAATGTATAATAAATTTTGTAATAGTTTCGCGATCTGGCAATTGATTTTCGAAGGCAGATATCCCAGAGCACCAAGTCACCAGAGCACCAAGCAAGCAGCGAAGCGTCAACTGCCGGTCAAAAGTGCCATTTGAACACTATTGTACTGAAAAACGAGGAATGATTTTTTTTTTTATATCACGACTACTATTGCAGCGCACTACCCTTCAAAATGCCAAATTACCCTCGTGATTTGGATGTAATTGAGCGCCCCTGTGGTCTGCGCCGATTTGGGAAGGGGAGTGAGTGAAAAAAAAGGGAAAAAAAAAAGAAGTATAATGTGTTAAGCGATGAGTTACCGAGTGCTAAATGTTGCAGTGGCCCATTACAGTAACAAAGCGCAGGAAGGGAACGGGCAGGCGAAGACCACCAGCACTTGCCTCACTGCAGCAGTGAGCGTGCTGGCTCGCTGTGGCAGTGAAGTAAGCTTGCTGGCTCGCTGTGGCAGTGAAGTAAGCTTGCTGGCTCGCTGTGGCAGTGAAGTAAGCTTGCCGGCTCGCTGTGGCAGTGAAGTAAGCTTGCTGGCTCGCTGTGGCAGTGAAGTAAGCTTGCTGGCTCGCTGTGGCAGTGAAGTAAGCTTGCTGGCTCGCTGTGGCAGTGACGTAAGCGTGCTGGCTCGCTGTGGCAGTGAAGTAAGCTTGCTGGCTCGCTGTGGCAGTTGAGTAAGCTTGCTGGCCCGCTGTGACAGTGACGTAAGCGTGCTGGCTCGCTGTGGCAGTTGAGTAAGCTTGCTGGCCCGTTGTGGCAGTGACGTAAGCGTGCTGGCTCGCTGTGGCAGTGACGTAAGCTTGCTGGCCCGCTGTGACAGTGACGTAAGCGTGCTGGCTCGCTGTGGCAGCGAAGTAAGCTTGTTGGCTAATTGCACTGCTACTGGAGCTTGATGGATGTGGAGCTTGAGTGAAGCAGGAACTGGAGCTTGTTGGGTTCCGTGAAGCTCTCTGAACTGCCTTGCCCTAGTGCCGAGTGTGCGACGAGGTTTCTCAGCTCATGTCGCTGAGAGAGCTTTACAGCTCGGCCGAGGAAGGTGTATGCCCTTCTCCAGTGTGTGTGTGTGTGTGTGTGTGTGTGTGTGTGTGTGTGTGTGTAAAAACACCTTTACTCACTTTTCCGATAGGGGATGGGAAGAGGAACAACTAAAAGACGAGATAACAAAAGGGAAACCAACTAAGCCAATGTTGGCTGCTCCTTACTTTCTCTTTCTTCTTTTGCTCTTGGCGGAATTCTGTAAACAGTAAAGGATTTATTTTATTTATTTACTTATCAATTTATTTATTTATTTATTTATTTATTTTTGAGGAGGGTTGGGTTGTGACTGGGCATACGAGTATGTTGCCACTGTCGCTCGTTAAGATGATCGTGAGAGCATTGGGGTGGAGTGCGTGGGTGGAAATGTGAAGCTGAAGGCAAGTAATTACTTGGTTTGAGCGCTCACGCTTTCCGCAACCCTTTAATAGCCGCCGGTTAGTATCAGTATTGCTAATGATAAAAATAATGATAATAATAAATAATAGTGCAATTGTAGTCGATGCATTATTATTATTATTAGTAGTAGTAGTAGTAGTATTACTATTATTATTTTAATTGTCATTATTATTATTATTTCTATTATTATTATTATTATTATTATTATTATTATTATTATTATTATTATTATTATTATTATTATTGTAGTAGTAGTGGTGGTGGTGGTAGTAGAGGTGGTAGTGGTGGTGACCGCACCTTAAGTAGTACCAGTAGTAGTAGCAACAGCAACAAAAAGAAAAAAAAAAGACGAATTCTAGCTCCGTCACTCAGCACAATCCAGTACAATACTCTGTGGTCACATTATCACATTTTTATAATATCGATGTATTCCATATTTATTCAGAGTGCAAAGCAGGGAAAATATCAATATTAATAAGACCTTGGGAATTAATAATATTAATGTTTAGGTAAGTGTAAGTCATATTGCCAGGCTGGCGAACATATTTCATAACGCATCGTGAGAATTACAACAGGGGAAAAAATGCTCCAATGGTGTTAATGACAATTATGTCCAAAGTCAGCAGGGAAACGTTATGCTTCACGGATTTAATTAACTAGCTGATCTCATTCATATGGAACTGATGACGTTAACACTGATGATAATTATAATTATAACAATAATGATAATAATAATAATAATAATAATATTATTATTATTATTATTATTATTATTATTATTATTATTATTATTATTATTATTATTATTATTATTATTATTATTATTATTATTTTTATTATTATTAGAGGAGGAGGTGAGACAAAACATAGGTGTTAGGAGGTGAGTTTATTCTTCAGGGGAAGTGAGTAATCCTGAAGAAGCTCTCTGCGAAACTAGTCAGGAATAAACTCAACTGTTTCAGTTGAGTTTATTCCTGTTTCTTCTCGTCTCCTCCTGCAACTTGTCTGAATGTTTGAACGTTATTATTATTATTATTATTATTATTATTATTATTATTATTATTATTATTATTATTATTATTATTATTATAATCGTTGTTGTTTCTATTTTTGCTGTCGATGATGATGGTGGTGGTGTTATAATGGCTATGATACTGATAATGGTGATATTAATAATGACCATAATGATAGTGCTGCTGCTGCTGCTGCTGCTGCTGCTGCTGCTGCTGCTGCTGCTGCTATTACTACTACTACTACTACTACTACTACTACTACTACTACTACTACTACTACTACTACTACTACTACTACTACTACTACTACTACTAATAATAATAATAATAATAATAATAATAATAATAATAATACAGTAAAAACAATATTAACAGCACGGTAGTAATATTCACACGTAAAGGCGTATACAGTTGTGAGAGAGTGTAGGTGGGTGTAGGTGTGGGCTGGCCTGGCGTGGGTGTGCAGCTTACTATAAACAGCTTTGATGAACAGCACGTCTCACTCATCGCTCGTTGTGCCGGAACGGTTGTCAGCACTCACAGCAAACATATTAGTTGTCAGCGCGTGGACAGTGAACAAGACTGTTGGCAAGTTTTAATGCGCTGTGTGTTGCCTTTGTTATAGAGTAATACCAGGGTCACCACCGTATAACTTTCCTCATACGTTATAGGAATGGACCAAAACCAGCAGCCGTTATGATTTCCGTACAAGTGTTTGCAGGTTATATTAGTAACATTACTCAGCGTGTACAAGTCACTGTTTTCACCGTAATGTGTGTGTGTGTGTATGTGTGTGTGTGTGTGTTGTACTATTTCACTTAGGAGTACGTAATGCTTGTTGTTTATCATTTTTAACTACAAATTTACTTTTTTTTTTTTCATTTATTAACGTATCCATCGTCTTTAAGTGTAAGTATTCATTCATTTTCTCTCTGTTGATTATGTAAAACACACATTATTTCGTCAGCAATAAGAACGTTTCCTTTATCTACCAACATGTGAATATGGTACTGAGTGATTTCGTGTCCACCCTTGGATTCCACTTTTGCTATCATCTTAAATATTAAATTTTCTATGCTGAGGATTATTTAAAAACTACATTTCATTATTTCTTGAACAATAAGAACGTTTCCTTTATTGATCAACATGTGAATATGGTACTCAGTTATTTCGTGTCATCCGTGGACTTCACTCTTGTTGGCGAGGTGAGCAGTCCTTCAGCGCCTCGGGAAGGGAAGGGAAAGAAAGGGAAGAGGTGGCCGCGAGACCTTGTTCTACTATCGTGGCTGATCGGGTAGTGAAATGCTGCCTTTGTTTTATACTTTCCACTACATCATGACAGTAACACGCAGTGAACTCTTGCCACCAAGTATTTTGTGAAAACACCAAGACTTTTTTTTCCGTCTACAGTTTCACGCTACTTTGTTGAAATATTACCCTCAGTTCTCTACTTTCCAGCGTGACGAAGACGCTGACATGGTACCTGCTCATGGTTATAAATATTCTATAAGTACCGTGAATATAATTTTTTATTTATTTTATTTATTTATTTAGTCACTTATGCGAGCACCATCTACGTAATGCTTCCTGAGGCCGTGTTCACCGTGCTTGAGGTGCTACATTCTTGGGACTAGAGCGTGTATTGAGTGCAGGAAAGCAGTGAACGCAGTGTTTTATCACGTGACCTCCAAAGTCTAGAACTCACTCTGGTACATGACTCTCTCTCTTCAGACTTCTGTGTAGAATAAATCTGGCCACATCTTTATGCAAGTCTCTCAGCATGAAGGATGTGCCAATTCGTGTCACCGCTACAACCATGACTCACTTCTTTATTTTTGTTAACTTTCAGATAAGAACTAGATTCTCTTCTGTCTTTTTTGCTGCTTATTCTTCTGAACTGAAGCAGTCTTGACACACTTCTTTAGATTTGTTAACTCTCAGATAAAACAGATTCCATTATATATTTTTTTGTTGTTTATGTGTTCTGAACTATAGCAACGAATGGATCACCTTATATATATTTTGTTGCTTATAGAAACAGATTCCATTATGTATCTTTTATTGTTTTATATGTTCTGAACTAAAGCAACGAATAGATCACTTTTTTTTATATTCTTTGTTGCTTATATATTCTTCTGAAGTAAAGCAATCATGACTCACCTCTTTGTTTTTGTTTAACCCTCAAGTAAGAACTAGATTCCTTTGAATATCTATTTATTTTTTTTATTTTTTTGTTGCTTCTATATTTCTGAACTGAAATCTAAAGGAAAAAGCAGAAGTTGAAAGGTTTTTTTTGGATCATTTCCATATCCCGCCTGTCCTTTCTTGTTAACAGAATTTTGCAGCAGTTAAGATCGCGTCATCCCGAAAGACTATAATTTATTTCATTTTCTACCCTTTGACCTTTTCCTCGCACGCTTCGCTGCATCACATTCCATTCACATACATATACGTTTACATTCATAAATTTTCATACATTTAGGTATTTTTTTTATTAATATTCATTCGCACGTGAAATCTTTCGCTTGCGTCATTATCCTTTCATCCCTTCATTCTATTTTTGTCTCCTTTATCATTCCAGTTCCTCCAATATTACTTCTCATTGGACTCTCTGTCTTCCTCCTTGTCCTTTCTCTTTCTTCCTTCGTCCCCCTCATCCCGTTCCATTGTTTATTTATCGTTTCTGTTCGTTTTTCTCTCCCTCTTCTTTTCTTCCTTCTTTTATCTTCTTTCTCTCCTTTTTCCTGAGAGAGAGAGAGAGAGAGAGAGAGAGAGAGAGTCATCCCTTCACCTGTTGGACCTCTTCTGCCCTCCCTGTTTCTCTCTCTCTCTCTCTCTCTCTCTCTCTCTCTCTCTCTCTCTCTCTCTCTCTCTCTCTCTCTCTCTCTCACTCAGATTTACTGCAATAATCCAAAAACTCAACGCTACATATATATTTTTTTCTTTAATCTTGTCTACATTTTCTTTCTCCTTCTTGAAGAAATAGATTTCGTTCATTTGTATTCTTTCTTCAAATTTTCCCTCACTTTATCCTGCCTCACTTTGCCTCATTGTAATTTTCTTCTATTGTGTCCTTAAGTTGCACACATCACTTTTACAATTTTCTCGCCTTATTTTCTGCTCTCTCTCTCTCTCTCTCTCTCTCTCTCTCTCTCTCTCTCTCTCTCTCTCTCTCTCTCTCTCTCTCTCTCTCTCTCTCTCTCTCTCTCTCTCTCTTTCCGCTACTCCCTATCCGTTCATACTTTTGGTCTTTTCCCGCCCTCTACTTTAACTCTTGCCTATCTTACTCCTCTTCGTGGTCCTCTTCATAGTGCTGTCAGGGAAACACCGTAAGCGACTCCTAAACTCTTCCTTCCCCTCGCGCTGAACATTTCCATAAGTCGTTCTTTCCTGTTGATTCCCTCCCGCCCTTGATCTTCATTCACAGCCACCATTCCACCTTCCCTTCCCATCCCATCCCTCCCCTTCATTCTTCTCCGGGCGCTGATGTCACCAGTAGAGAGAGAGAGAGAGAGCGAGGGAGAGAGAGAGAGAGATCTGATTGGCTTATGCCCGCCTATCACGACAAACCAACGTCGTAGGAGACACTAATCTTTGGTTTTTTGCCTTTTATCTTTTCTATTGTATGGTGAGGGACGCCATCGTCAGTGTGAATAATCCAGCTTTATGGCAGGTTGTTAGCGCTGCTTCCGCGGTGAGCTCGTTGAGGGGCTTCGCGTGAGAGATCGAAGGTGAAACGTCAGCAAATGTTTTCACGCTCTCTCCTCGGGGTGTCTGGGCCGAGTTGGCAAGGGGCCGAGTCTTCCAGTAGGACGGGACGCGGTAAAGGTTCCATGTGACATTACCGTGGTGGATGGCGGTGATAGCAGTAGTTAGGGGAAGTGGAGGATTAGGCTGTGACCCGTTGTTTGGTGGGCGTCAGAGGCTGCGTGGGTCGAGGCCCTTGAGGGTGGGCAGTGGGTGGTGGGTGGGCCAGTGTGCCAGGGATCAGTCTCACTCGAGGAACTGTAACTAAAGCACCAACCTCCCACCCTTTCCCCCACCCCGTCACCCCGTCACCCTTGCTCCCTTTCCCCGTCACGCTTCTCTCCCACCCTTCTTCAACGCTACCCACTCCCCTACTCCTCCTTCCTTGCGTCTTATCTTCTCCCTCCTTCACTTCTCTCTTTTTCTTTAGTCCGTTTCCCATACCAGACCCTCCCTCATTTTTTCTTCTCTCTCTCTCTCTCTCTCTCTCTCTCTCTCTCTCTCTCTCTCTCTCTCTCTCTCTCTCTCTCTCTCTCTCTCTCTCTGCTCTCCTTAAGTTTTCTCTTTTCTCCGTTTACCTTCGTCTCTTTCTCCTTGTCTTTCTCTTTTGTCTTCCCTTATTTCGCTCATTTTCATTTATCATCCTGCAATTTCTCATAATTCTGTTATTTTCTCCTCACCGTTCCATTTTTTTCCTCTCCTTCGCCTTCCTTCCTGTTCTCCCCCTTTCCTCCCGCCATTTTCTCCTTAAAAACCCTCCTTCCTCTCTTACTTTTTTTCCTCTCTCTTTCTTAAATTCTTTTCTTTTTTGCGACACGTTACTGCATCCTCCTTTATTCCCTTTCCTGCTTCGCTTCTTCTTCTCTTCATATTTTCTTCTTTATATCCCTTTACCATTTTCAGCTATGATAGTTTCTGTCTGTCTTTGTTTCTCTTTCTGTTTGTGTATCTCTGTTTATCCATATGTCTGTCTATTTGTCTATCTGTCTATCTATCTATCTATCTATCTATCTATCTATCTGTCTTTTGTCTTCATCTTCTCTCTCTCTCTCTCTCTCTCTCTCTCTCTCTCTCTCTCTCTCTCTCTCTCTCTCTCTCTCTCTCTCTCTCTCTCTCTCTCTGTTTTTCCATTAGTTTCGTTTTTATTACTTCCTTTCCTAAACTTCTTCGCGCTCCAGTTTTCCTTCCTTTTTGTTCATTTTCTTCCTAATGGTCATTCGTTTTTTGTTATTCTTTTATTATTCTCATTTTGACACACTCTCTCTCTCTCTCTCTCTCTCTCTCTCTCTCTCTCTCTCTCTCTCTCTCTCTCTCTCTCTCTCTCTCTCTCTCTTGCTATTCTCGCTTCGCTTCCTTCTCTCGGTACGGTTTTTTTTTTTCCCGCTCCTTTCTTTAAGTCGTTGCAGTTCTGTTTTACTTTGAAAGTCCTTCCCCTTCGCTTCACTATTCTATTTCCTTTGTAATTCCCCCGACTAACTGCTCCTCTTCTTCCCCCTTCTCTTCCTCCTCCCCCTCTCCCTTTATCACGTTTCTCATCAGCTCAACTCTTTTTTCTTTCCTCTCTCCCTCCCTCTTCTGCATTTCCCTTCCTCTCCCACAGCTCTCATTTGCCTTCCAACTTTCCTTTAGCGGCAAAAATCCTCACTTCGGCGATCAAAATGCCTCCCCTTGAGCTGGGTGACGCCGAGGGACAAAGGCAGTGAAGGAGAGCATGATAGAAGGCGTGTAGAATGAAGGAGAATGCCAAGCGTGAGGGAGCTTGCGTGTGTTTTAATACGAAGGATCGAGTGTGGCAGGAGAAAGTGAAGAAAAGTCATAGCGGGCGAAGGGTGAGAGAGATAGAGAGAGAGAGAGAGAGAGAGAGAGAGAGAGAGAGAGAGAGAGAGAGAGAGAGAGAGAGAGTGATAAAATAAGACAATTTGTGGCACCCTGAAGAAGAAAGAAAAGGGATGAGTGATGTAAAGTCGTAAAGAGGAACGTAAAGCGAATATACGTAGTGAAAACGAGACAAATTACCCATAAGGATGAAAAAAAGAAAACGGAATAAGAATATGGCGTAAAGAACTAACGGATTAATGAATGAGGGAATAAAACGTAAAACAAACATAGCGAATGATGAATAGAGAAAAAAAGGTAGAGAGTAAGCACATTCCGAATTCGGTAGCGAGAGGAAGGAGAAACGGAAATTTATCAAGAACGAAATTGCGGAGGCGTGAAAAAAAAATGCAAGAGAGAACGTGGGAATAAAGCGAAAACATTAAAACGAAGAGAGTGAGAGAAAAAAAAAAGACGAAAGCATGCGAATGTGTGAAAGAAAAGAAAGGAGGAATTGGAGAGTAGGAGACGCCAGAGAGAGAGAGAGAGAGAGAGAGAGAGAGAGAGAGAGAGAGAGAGAGGAGGGTGATGAAGATGAGATGGTGGTCGGAAGGGAGGGGAAAAAGGGGAAGGCTCTCTCTCTCTCTCTCTCTCTCTCTCTCTCTCTCTCTCTCTCTCTCTCTCTCTCTCTCTCTCTGTCTCTCTCAGGGCGCCGGGATTATGCATGCAGTTCCATCATTAGCATCCATTACCATTGTGGAGCAGTTCAGAATTGCCCTCCAATGTTGAAATTAATAACGTGTGATTGGAGGTTATTTTCGGAGGCAGGAGGGCGGGAAGTGTGCGGCAGGATGAGGGGCGGCTTTTTTCCCTTCTTCCTCTTCTTGGTCTTCTTCTTCAAAGCGAGTCTGCGGTGGTTATGGCGCGGATTTGCTTAATTTGCATGTTTTTTTATGACTTCTCGCGTCGTTCTCTCTCTCTCTCTCTCTCTCTCTCTCTCTCTCTCTCTCTCTCTCTCTCTGCTTATGGATTATTCAGATGTGGTCATTTCATTGGAAAAATTATATATACATTTTTTTTTCTATACTAAACGTTTTTACTCATATTTTATCATTGGGATTTTTTTTTTTTATGTATGTGAAGTTGCCTCGTATTTCGCGAGCACCTTTTAAATGAGCTGTTTGGCTGACCCCATTTTTTATTCCTTTCCTTTTTTTTCATAGCCAGGGACAGAATTACGCTAGTTTTTTCTTGTAAGGCGTATAAGAGAGGCAGTATGAAGGGCATCTCCGGGGGGCCTATGGATGGGGCGAGGCCGCAGCGTTATGTATGGTTTACGTGTGGTTTATAGGGCTGGTATGGCCTCTAGGCTGCACTCATCTCGCCTGCAACCCCTCCGTGGACATGAACCTGGTGTTTTGGGCGTCGGTCCCTCCCTGGTCTCCCTTCCCTGCTCTCCCTTCTCTGGTCTCCCTTCCCCTGTCCCAAGCACGGATACTGGAGTCTTTTTTGGGGGTGGGGCAAATGGCGGCGATGAAGAAGAACAGACTAGCTTTTTTGCCGTAAATTGCAGGGCCCGTGGGGAATGATGCTTAGTTCCTGGTGGGTTTGCGACGCGGTGGCCAGTGCGGGCGGGAAGGTATTGTCTGTTTGAGGAAGGTTTGGGGAAGGAAATTTGTCATTCTCGAGTCGCTGGTGCTCAGATCCATCAGTTTTCTTTTTTCTCTTTGATATTCCGTGTCTCATCTCGTGTCCCGCAGCGTCACGTCCAAGTCGCTGCAGTTCATTGCGAGAAAACGCTTGTCGCTGAACTTATCAGACTGGAACCAACACGCAGCCTCCCATCGTCCACATTTGTGTCCTGCAGCCTCCTCCCTCACCCCCCACTATCCCCCTTCCCTGTCCGCACCGCATCCCCTCATTCCCCTTCCCTTACCCCTGCTGTCGACCCTTACCACCCCTGCCTTCCCTCACTCCTGCTCACGCCTCTCCCACATCCTGTACGTCCCCCCGCCCGGCGCCCTGCTTGCCTTGGTAACAGTCCCGCCGCCCATCAAGGTGGCCGGCCAAGCGAGGAAGTCAGCCAATGCCGTCTTGCCGCGCACGCACACACACACACACACACACACACACACACACACACACACACACACACACACACACACACACACACACACACACACACATACACACACACACACACACATTCGGGATAGTGGCCGGAATTGATCAGCGAGAGACGACAGGCTTCACTCAGGTCCGGTCTGGTTCGGTTCGGTTTGGTAGCGCAGGGCGAGCCGTGGTCCCTGCGTCGTAACTCTTAATAATTCACGGTAAAGCAGAATAAAAATAGAATTAAAACTTATAAAATCCTATTGCAAAAGAGTGATCCCTTAATCTTGCATAGCTGATTCATCATTTCAAGCGGCTTTATAATGTAGATGGTCCCTAAGCAAAACTAAACAGGCGGGGAAGTATGTCCAAGCTTTTCACATCAAACATTTTAACATTCGGTGGCTTGAAAATTTTAAGATAACTTCAACGCGACACACTCGGAGCCTCGTCTCACTTAGGAGGAGGAGGAGTAGGAGGAGAAGAAGGGAGGGGAAGGAGGAGGAGGAGGAAAAGAGAGGGGTAAAAAGTTGGGGGAAGCTAATGTGTTGACGACTTATTTCAATTTTCCATCACACCCAGAATGTTGCGACAGTTTCCACGGGGGTTTGGTCGGAGTGAGGTGTGTGAAGGTAGTTAAAGGGAAGATGAGGGGGAGGGAGGGGAAGGGAGAGGTAGCACTGTAATGTGTGTAGGGTGATAGGGAGGCGACTAGGGGAGGATGGAAGGGGACAGGGAAGGGAGGCGTTTAGTGTGCCCTGTTTCCCTGTGCACTTAGAGCTAATGAGTCACCGGTTGCAGCGCTGAACGGACACTTTCCTTTGACTGTCAACGTCCTAATACATTTTGGCTCCAGTATCATCACTTCACCGGGGCTGGTTTGCATTTTTGAAGGGGTAGAGAGAGGGAAATGTTTAGAGGAGAGAAAGGAAGGTGAGAGGGACACGAAAGACAAAAAAACTAGATGGGGAGAGGGATGTGAAGGGAAGAGGAGAGGGAAACGGATTGGGACTGTTGCGATGCGTCTCTGTTTGATAAATAACGATGTCCATAAATTTGCAAGAGCCTGAGGGAACGGTTAGGGCGGGTGAGGGTCGGCCCGTCAAGGAGACCCTCAGGGGGACTAACAAAGTGGACTGCTGCACTCTTCATTGGTCCTGGAATTTGTTGGAGCGAAATAGCCCCCAGTCCAGATTATAATTGGGACGGACGTAGAGAGAATGACTGTCATGATTTGGCTGTGATGAAGTAGTGCCTTTTTAGACTTTTAAAAATTGTAAGGTAAAATGTGAATACCTGCTTGGAAACAGTACTGTGTGTGTGTGTGTGTGTGTGTGTGTGTGTGTGTGTGTGTGTGTGTGTGTGTGCCATGGCTTCCTTGAGAATCGCGAGGAAAACCTTTAGTCGCGGAGAAAGTGTCTGTGTCACGCCAAGCATAAAGCTGTCCTTGGTCGCAAAACGGCGCCTTGAGGAAAATGTCACGTTAGAGGAAGAAAGAAACGACGGGGAAAGTGTTGCAAGCGTTGTCAGTGTCGCGCTTTTCCGATGTGCGTAGCTTGGGCGCACTAACCTTGAGCAAACCTGGTAGTGTTGTAGTTATGATGGTGGCAAGGGCAGCAAGTGGTGACAGCGGCGGCGGCATCGTGGTGGTGGAAGAGATCCGTGTCATGATACCTGAGACGGCCAGAGTGAGTCGTCGGGCTGCCTAGCGTGTCACAGGTTGTCGCGAGCCTGTCACCGGCGACCCGCACTTCACGCCTCCCTGTGCCTCACACTTCAGGCGCAGGGCACTGAAGCACCAACACTCAACATCCGCCCTGCTGCTCCACCTTCCACCTTTCCCGCTACTCCACCACCACTTAGCTCTTCCCTTGCTACTCCAGCTAATGCTTCCTCCACCAAACCTGTCCCACTCTTCTAAACCCTCCCCATAGTGTTCCACTTACCCTCACACACACACACACACACACACACACACACACACACACACACACACACACACACACACACACACACACACACACACACACTGCTGCTCTTCTCACCACTTGATACTTCACCTAATGCTTCCTCCCCACTCTTTCTCAACCATCCCCATACTGTTCCACTTAACGTCACACACGCCGCCCCTGCTGCTCCACTTAACCTTCCTCCCTTCCAGAGTTGCTCCACTCATCCCTTAACTCTTGCCTTGCTCCACTTTTATCATGTCCCTGCTGCTCCGCTAACGCTTCCCCCTTCTTTTGCTCCTCTCTGCTCTCCACCTCTTGGCTGGTGCTGTGCGCGCCTCCTCTCCCCTGAGGCTTATCCAGTAATCCTTTCACTCCCCTGCTGCTCCATAATCTTCTAGGGACCTTCATTTCTCCTTCCCTCAGGTCAAAACATTAATACACCTCAAGTCACAGGTGAGGCAGGTCACATTCCCAGAACGACGGTCTCCTTTCGTAATGCATTCATTGACCATAACTCATTCATACGTCTTTTCTTTTCCCTCCGCCCCCGAGAACTTTCCTGCCCCATCCCCAACCCCTTCCTTGCCGTCCCTCTCTCTTACTCTACCAGCAGGGAAAGGGGAAGAGGATAGAATAATAGATACTGAAAGAAGTCTGTCGCAAAACATTGACTGGCGGAGCTCGACACAAAAAGTCTCTTCCAGATTGACTGTTTGACACTTTCCAGACCTTCCAAGTGCTCCAGCCTCCGTCGACGATTATCCTGATGAGTTTTATTGTTCCTACGAAGCGCCGGAGGAAAAGAGGGACAGGGAGAGGGAGAGGGGAGGGACGGAAGGTCAGGAGGGACAAGGGAGGGAGGGAGGGAGAAGGGACGTTGGATGAGAGATAATCGCAGGATGTGGGTGATATTGGAGAGAGAGAGAGAGAGAGAGAGAGAGAGAGAGAGAGAGAGAGAGAGAGAGAGAGAGAGAGAGAGAGAGAGAGAGAGAGAATTAGTTATAGTGGAGGAGCCAAGTATCAAGAGAGACTGAAAAAAATATATATTTCCAAGAAACTATTAAAGCCTTCAAGGACAAAAATGCTGAAATTTATTATTATATTTTAAATCTCCACATTTTTTTCTTTCTGTTTCTATCTTTACGCAACACTTTTCTGAGAATTTTGCTTTTCCTCTCTTTTATGTTTGCACCTTCATTTCACTTTTTTTTTAATTCTTTCTCGCTTTCATTTTCTTTCTCCACTTCTTCCTCTTTTTCGTGTTACCGTCACATCTCTGCCAATGCTACTCTTTTTCTCCTTCCCTCCCACTCTTTTCCTCCTTTACGCTTAACCTCCCATCCCCTCTCTTTATCCTTCATACATATTCCTTCCTTCTCCTTCCCTGCTTTCCTTCCCCCCTCTCCTTTCTTGACATTTCTTCCAACATTTCTTCTCCTGTATTCCTTCCCTCTCACTTCCGGTTCTCTCTTCCTTCACATTTCACTAAATCTCTCCTACATACTCCTTCATTCTCTCTCCTTACACTCTTTCTTTTCTCCTATCTTACTCCTTTTCGCTTTTCCTTATGAATATTTTACTCCTTTTCCTTCTTCCTTTTTACACAAACCTTTCTTCTTTATCTTTTCCTCCTCTCCATCCTTCACTGGTTCCTTCATTCCCTCTCCTAACACTTTCTTCACTCCTATCTTATTCCTTATCGCTTTTTCCTAATAAATATTTCACTCCCTTTCCTTCTTTCTTTCTACGTAAGCCTTTCTTCTTTCTCCTCTTCATTCCTCCCTGCTTCCTTCATTCCCTCTCCTTACACTCTTTCTTTACTCATATTTTATTCCTTTTCGCTTTTCCTTTCAAATATTTCACTCCCTTTCCTTTTCCTTCCTACATGCACCTTCCTTCTTTTCCTCCCTTCTCTCCTCCTCTGCTTCCTTCGCACGCCAGGACAAAGACGTTTCGCCCGCGGCCGCCCGTGTCTTGAGGCGACCGGAAGGAGCGGTCAGTGTATACGTGGCTAAGGTGGGAGGGAGGAAAGGAGGGAGGGGAAGGAAGAGGGAGGGAGGGAAGGAAAGGGTCGTTGGCGTGGAAAATTGGTGTCGTGTGCGCCCCACGAGTCTTGCCGGAGGCGTTGTAAAGCTGTTCCTCCTCCTCCTTCTCCTCCTCCTCCTCCTCCTCCTCCTGGAAACAGCACCCCTGAGAGTTTCCTTTTAATTAATCAATCAAGGCATCTCTGCTTAATCTTTCTTATCCCCTTGTCTCTCTCCCTCGTTCTTATCCTATCCAATCCTGTCTCCCTCCATTCTTTCCTGCGTTGCCCTTCCTCCATCATTACTATCTCATCATGTTTCTCTCTCTCTCTCTCTCTCTCTCTCTCTCTCTCTCTCTCTCTCTCTCTCTCTCTCTCTCTCTCTCTCTCTCTCTCTCTCTCTCTCTCTCTCTCTCTCTGTGTGTTTCTATGTTTTCTCTTCCATCGTCTTTGTTTTTTCTTTATTATATTTTCGTTCTGCTCTCTTTTTCCTCCCGTTTCCTAGATTTTACTTCCTGTCTGACTTTTCCTTGCGTTTTCTTCCTGTTGTTGTTCTTCCTTTTCTTGTTGTTTGTGCTCTTCTCTTGCTTTATTGCTGTTTTCTCCTCTCGTCTTTCTCCTCCTCCTTCTCCTCTTCTTCCTCTTTCTCCTAATACACCTTCGTATCCCTTTCGCCTCATTTTTCTTTCTTGGTTCTTGTTTGAGCTTTCTTTTATCCTCCTCTTCGTCTTCTCTTTTTGCTAACTCTCCTTTCTTTGCACCCTTGCTCTCACCACCCCCACCCCCACAGAATACTGATCTTTAATCGTTACAGAAGCACAGTATTCTTCCTTCCTTCACCCTTTCCTGAGTCTTCCCACGCTCAGCTCAGAAAAGATCGCTCAGCACTTTAAACTTCGCCTTCACCTTTAAGAAGCAAGGGCAGGTAATTAATACAGGTGGTTGGTTTGATCCTGGAGTACAATGCGAGTAGGTAATGTTTTTTTTTTTTCGTGTGTGTGTGTGTGTGTGTGTGTGTGTGTGTGTGTGTGTGTGTGTGTGTGTGTGTGTGTGTGTGTGTGTGTGTGTGAATAGACTTTTTTTTTTGCCTATTTCCTTCCTTAATTGCACTGTAACTCTCTCTCTCTCTCTCTCTCTCTCTCTCTCTCTCTCTCTCTCTCTCTCTCTCTCTCTCTCTCTCTCTCTCTCTCTCTCTCTCTCTCTCTCTCTCTCTCTCTCTCTCTATCACAAGAAACAAGACGAAACAACACAATATCCTTCATTGCCATTCACGCGCGAGTAGGTTGGAAGCAAATATCACCAAATATCACCAAATATCACCAAATGTCACCTCAACCAAGGAAGAAATACCACTCAAACGAAACGAGAGACATTTAAAAAGTGCTTTGGACCTTCTCTTTTACCTGTGCTGCTGTTGCTGGAGTGCCGGTGCCGTGCGTTACCTGCGTGCGTCCAGGTGTGGCGTTATTTTTAGCAACAACTTGACTTAGCAATCTCTAGAGCATTTCATAACGTGACGCTGATATTGGTTTAGTTTCCGTGGAATCGTTGGCTCGTGAAATGTGAGTATTAATTCCGTGCTATTAAAGTGGTTATATTCCGCGTGTCTCCTCTCTCTCTCTCTCTCTCTCTCCTGGTTCCTTACCGCTCAATCCCGAGTTTTCTGGTTATTTTTAGAGTGGTCTGTGTTTAGCGCGCTTTGATTGCGTGCTTTGCGGTATTGAGTCGCGCTGGCAAAGGGTATCCAGGCGCCGCTCCTCATCCGTAACGGGTCTCATTAAAAACTCCTCGAGATCCAATACCGTCACATCACTTATTCCAAAAACTCCTCCACAAGTTTTTTCCTTCCTCATCAACTTTGAAATGACGGGAGACTTTCCAATGATAGATACAATTAATATCTTGGGAGTAAGTAGAGCCCAATTTTTCCCTTGAATTCCTCCGTAACTCTACTTCAGAACCAAAAGGGAAATTTATGGTAATCATGATTGGAGGTCGGCGTTTCTCCTCCTTGAATCATTAATCTCCCTCTCCCTCCCCCTCTCCTCCCTTCTTTAAGATTTTTGGTCAGGGTATTTCTTTCCTTCTCCGACTGATTCCTTTTCTTCACCAGCAACCTGCGTCTGGCGTCCTGTCGTGTGTGTGTGTGTGTGTGTGTGTGTGTGTGTGTGTGTGTGTGTGTGTGTGTGTGTGTGTGTGTGTGTGTGTGTGGGTGGGTGGGTGGGTGTCAGTGTGTATGTTTGGGTGCGTGGGTGCGTGCATGGAAGCAAGCATTCATGTGTGCGTCGTTTTCATTCTCTCTCTCTCTCTCTCTCTCTCTCTCTCTCTCTCTCTCTCTCTCTCTCTCTCTCTCTCTCTCTCTCTCTCTCTCTCTCTCTCTCTCTCTCTCTCTCTCTCTCTCTCTCTCCTTTATCCAAGTTTGCAGTGGGTGTGTTTTCGGGAGGATGAAGGATGCAAAACACGGGATTAGACAGTAATGTATGCAGACTCGCTGCTGGTAATTAAAAAACAATATCTTACCAACACTGACGCTGAGATCTCCAGGTGTGTGTATCTCACCTGGATTACTCGCCCGTATGTGTGTGTGTGTGTGTGTGTGTGTGCGTGTGTGTGTGTGGGTGTGGGTGTGAATTGTTTATGTGTATGTGACTTACCCAGAGCTTACATGTGTACCAGATTTTTTTTCTCTCTCTTTTTCTCTGTATTATTCAGTGGCGCTGCGTCCATCATCAGCGCGCGTTTGATCCTTAAAATCTAGAGCGGTTCAGGACGCTGCTGACCAATGAAAACTAATTTGCAATAAACCTTGATTTGCTATACACCGAACCCCGACATTTGATCGCGCCAACAACACCGACAACGAAATTAGGATATACACATACATATTACATTTCCTTGCCTGAATTAATGGCATTTTCAACAACAACAGCAGCAACAACAAGAACAGTAATAAAACAACGACAACCCGAACAAGGAAGAAAAAGAAGCAATGTAACACTGAAAGCAACACCACAAACAACATATACACGAAACATCATCTAAAGACCCGCCACAAGGCCTTACCATCAATTTATCCCCAGTGCTCAAGGCAATTCTCCCCTCATACATCCTTGAGTCATAATAGAGGAAGAGGAACTGTCGGGACCGCAGAACACGTGGAAGGAGAGACTTGAAATAGATTGATTGACGGTCTGATTCTGCTGCAGCTCCAACATGGCTATGTGGAGAGAAAGGCTGATTTAGAAAGTAGGGTTGAATTTTAAGGGAGACTTTGGTGTGTCAGGAGGAAAAGTATGGGAAGATGGGAGAATCAAGGACTGTTTTTAGACCTTCGTGTTACAAGCGTGATCTTGTGACCTCACGAGTCATTTTAAGCTCACTAAGGTTACGAGGAACGAGGTGAGAGTGACAAGGAGAGTCATCAAAATGGAATGCATGTTTGATCTTATTTTTTATACATGTTATTATTTCCCGTTGCCTCCATTTTTTATTTATTTATTCTTTTTTTTTTTTTTGTTCCCAAGGCGATTTTTTTCTTCGTGTTATTGGAATTTGCTATTTGTCGCACATTCATTTCGTCGTTCCTCGTATTTTTCGTCGTTAGTTGTCTCTTTTTTTTTCTGCGCAACTCGATATGTTATTGTTTTTATGCATGGGAGTGACTTTTTATACCTTTTTTGTATATAAGTGGATTTTTGTTGACTATCTCGCAGATTCTACTCTTGATATGCAATTTCCTGTTTTTTGAGTGAATAATTCTCTATATGAATATATTTCTCAGTCTGTATCTGTCAATCCTTATCTGTGTTTGTCTGTCTGTCTGTCTGTCTGTATGTGTATGTATGTATCTCTCCATCTCTCTTCCTGTCTATCTACTTCGTTAATCCTTGTCTGTCTGTCTGTCTGTCTCTTTATATATGCGTATCTATGTATGTTTCTCTCCATCTGTCTTCCTGTCTATCTACCTCCTTATTTAAATATCAATCTATCCATTTATCTA
>NC_087178.1:16359750-16362250 GCF_035594125.1 Scylla paramamosain
GGTGGTTCTCTCTCTCTCTCTCTCTCTCTCTCTCTCTCTCTCTCTCTCTCTCTCTCTCTCTCTCTCTCTCTCTCTCTCTCTCTCTCTCTCTCTCTCTCTCTCTCTCTCCCTCTCTCTCTGATAGCAGGTGAAAGGTACAATTTTAGAGATAATCAACCTGTGGCCTCTGACGCTCCGCCTTGTTGTCTGTCTGTCTCTGTGTGTCTGTCTGTCTGTCTTTACCACTGTTCTCTTTATTTGTGTGTTGTCTCTGTGTCTGTGTGTGTGTGTGTGTGTGTGTGTGTGTGTGTGTCATCTCTTTTTCTTTGTCTTTGTCTGGCTCTCTCTCTCTCTCTCTCTCTCTCTCTCTCTCTCTCTCTCTCTCTCTCTCTCTCTCTCTCTCTCTCTCTCTCTCTCTCTCTCTCTCTCTCTCTCTCTCTCTCTCTCTCATCGACCCTACTCTCTCTCTCTCTCTCTCTCTCTCTCTCTCTCTCTCTCTCTCTCTCTCTCTCTCTCTCTCTCTCTCTCTCTCTACCTTAGAATCATTTCCTCTCCTCTCCGGACTATTAATCCATGAAGTATTTCCCCCTGAACTCTTTCTTCCTACCCGGCATCTCCCTCCATAAAGTCTCTCCTGCGGACTCCCCCTCCTTGAACCCTTGCCGAACTCTCCCCTTGAGTCCACGTTTCCTTGATATCACTCGCTGCCGTTTGAAAGTTTCCCCCAAGAATTTCCGCCCTGAACTGAGGTGGAAAGTTCCGGATGACGATAAACACCTTATTTTCCATGATAAGGCTGCATCGTCACGGGTGTTCCGACCTGTTCCTGTGTTACGCACGTGCTGAGTGTCACTGGGTGATAGTTACACCTTCCCGCAGCGCCGTAACGCCACCTCCAGGCAGGAGCCACGCACAAAGGAGGTGTACAAGCACTCAGGGTTGTTTCTCGTGCAGTATTCATCGTCACTGGTGCTCATACTTGCCTCAGGATCCGCTGTGTTTACCTTGTCCCGCCACCCTCCGCCTCACGCCTCCCACTCGACATATTTTTTATTTTTTTTCTAGTCGCGAGCAACTCCTCTTGAATAGGCTATTTTACAACATAAATGGCTCTCCTAGGCAGGGCTTCAGTGTGCGGGCAGGAGAGGCAATATGGCCCCCGCTAGTACGCCTGAGAGGCCAACATGTGTCCTGCAGGAGGGGCGGGATGCGGCCGTCCGTCTTGAGGTGTTTTATGCGGGCGTGTGCGTGGCGGGGCTGTGTGTATGTCTGAATCCCAAACACAAGGCGGCGGCGGCGGGGGTAGTTTGTTTTTCGTCTCGTCCGAATTCAAGTGGAACGTCGGACTCTCCTTGTGTCTCGCCCAGGAAGATGGAACACAAATAATGCAGTTGGGACCCTTCACGGGAGTCTGTACAGGGGAGGAGAGGGTCAGCGGGGACAGTGCAAGGAGTCGTCTCTGCCTCGTCTTCTTTCAAATCTCCCCCTTTTGTAACCTTCCCACTGTACCCTCTCTCTTCCCTTCCCACCATTTGTTCGTCCTTTCTCCATTTTACGTTCCTTCCTTCCTTCCTTCCTTCCTTCTTTCCTTCCAAACGAGGACCTTAAGTCGTAACAAAAACTCTGCCAATATCAGAGTGAAAATGCCTTCTAAAAATATGACGTAAGGAGGAACAGTGGGACGGACCTTCGTTTTTGTAGGCAGATAAAGGGAGCGAGTGAAAGCATTACTGCCGGAAAATGTCTCAGGGCAGAATAATTTCCAAATGTAGGTACTTTATTAGGTTACTGACGATGAAACGGCTCACACACACACACACACACACACACACACACACACACACACACACACACACACACACACACACACACACACACACACACACACACACACACACACCAAGAGAGAGAGAGAGAGAGAGAGAGAGAGAGAGAGAGAGCATGATTTCTTTAGGGGATTTGCAGACAGATATACGTTACACTGGAGTTCTCTTAAAGCTTAAAAATCCATAAGAGGAGAAAATCTATGTCCGGTTTCTGTTTTACCTGAAATATTTTACCTCCTGTGAAATACTTAATTTGTGGGAGGAAGAGCAGAAAGAGAAATTGGAGGACGGAGTGTGATGGAAATATATGATGTGCCATTTAAATTTAGCAGCGGAGGAGGCCGGCAGGGGAAAAGTAGTGAAAAAGTAGAGAATATAGATGTAGAAATGATGAAAGGTAATAAATGTGCCACAAGGGGATGGGTATGGCAAGAGTAAAAGGAAGAGGGAAGAGAGGGGTGAGAGGATAAAGGTATATAGTAAAAAGGAAGCTGAATAAACAAGAATGAGTGGAATGGGAGACGATAGAGATTAATGTAAGAGACAAGGATAAGGCAAATGTGGGAGATGGAAGTAGATGACGATAAAGATAATTGAATATATTAATTGTTTAAAGAACGAAGTGGATGAAACGGAGAAAATACGATACAAAATAAATGAGTGAGAAAAATAGAAAAAGCAAAACAAATAATGGT
>NC_087178.1:16367250-16379750 GCF_035594125.1 Scylla paramamosain
TTTCGTGTAAAATCTGGGAGCATTTATCTTCTCTTCTTTATTTTCTCATTTGATATCTGATTCATTTTTCTCTTCTTTTCATCGTTCTTTTGATTATATATTTGCTGTTTTTCTCTCTTTTTTCCCGTTTCTTTATTTCCTTTTCCTTCTCTTTTTTCCTTGAGGGGTGTGGATGTTTTCTCCACTTTCACTTTTCCACCTCCTCCTCCTCCTCCTCCTCCTCCTCCTCCTCCTCTCGACATCTCCACCACGTACTCCTCTTCTTCCTCCTCTACCCTCGTTTCCTTCTAACTAATGGAGGGAGGGAGATACATGCACAGGGGAAGGAAGAGAGAACAGAGGAGGAAGGAGAGAAGGAGGCAGTCGGTCGTAGGGAAGACAGTGTAGGAGGCTTAATGTACGTTCCTTCTACGGCAGCCATGTCTCTTTCTGTCACTTTAATGGTCTTCTCTATGTATTTTTGGTTTATTTATGTAGATCTTCTGTGATATTTTCCACCACCAGCACCATCGCTTCCTTTGCCGCAACCTGCACCACCACCACCATCGCCACCATCGCCACCACCACCGCCACCGCCACCACCGCCAGTATTGTGAAGCCTAGCATTTATAAAGAAAGAAGAAAAGATAGAAATAAAGAAAAAGAAAGAAAAAGAAAAGAAAGAAAATATCGCTCTATTTTGCATAAAACTTTGCATTTAGTGGTGAATATCCACAGCTGAAGAGAGAGAGAGAGAGAGAGAGAGAGAGAGAGAGAGAGAGAGAGAGAGAGAGAGAGAGATCTAGGTTACGTTTACCATCTGTGTATATTCCTTCACATAAATATGGAATGAAACACAAGACCAAAGCAAGGGAAATAACGTCACAAATTACTGCCTAAGGAGACTGGAGTTTTTTTTTCAGTTACGTGTATGTGAACTGCCTCGCTGCGTACATCCAGTTATCTCAGTATTGCCTACCTGTGTCCATGTACAGGTGTATTATTACCACTGTACTACCTCTGCAACACAACCTACGCTCAAAGACTGCACGTTTCATTATTTACAAAACAAAGTGAGGACGATTTAATGTAAAACTCTAAGCGTGCGAGTAGGAAACCGAGCGTAAAGGGGAGAGAAAGAGTGAGGGAGATGAAAAAAAGAAGTACTAACACTGTAGATAGAAAAATAATGGGGTAGGGGAGAGGGGAAAATACGAATATAAAAATGGAGAGTATACTGAGGGGACGGGGCTTAAATAATACATGTTTATCCACTCTCACTCTCCTGATTGCCCCTCTAACAACCTCCCGTCCCTATCTCCCTCTATCTTCCTCGCCTTAGCACCGCGCAATTATAGGCTTATTATCAGACATTAGCGGCAGATCAATGCTTCCCTGGAGGGGTGATAGAGGGCCCGATAGGGTGATACTGCAGGCCGAGGCAGGGCGAGGCTGTGGATAAGGCAGGAGAGGGTGACATAGTGTGACAGTTGTGGTGGTGGTGGTGGCGCTGCGTGCTCGTGAAGTGATATTTGTGGTGGTTATAGTTGTGGTGATTGTGTTAGGTGTGGGTGGTGGTGGTGGTGGTGGTGGTGGTGGTAGTGAAATATCTCAAAATGTTAAGGGAAAAAAGAATTTCGAATGTGTGGGTTGTGTGACTGTGATGGTTGTGCTGGTGGTGGTAGTGGAGGCTATGAAATCACTTAAAATGCAAGGGAAAAAAAGTTTAGAAGCGTGTGGGGTGTGGTTGTGAAGGTGGCGGTGATGGCTGTGATGGCTGTGGTGGCGGTGCAAACAGTCGTGACGCAAGGAGGGAAAAGTAGCTGGAATGGGGTGGAAAGCGGCGCCAAGGACAAAAGGCATGATTATCGCGGATTATCACAGGGATCAGCAGTCATTCCCGCAGCGAGGCACGTGGAGGTGGAGACAGCTTACCTCGAGCGCTGCAAGCCGAGCGTGGAGGCGAAGGTTACTTGAAGAAAGAATATATAAAACAAAGAAGAAAACGCACAGTAAGGAGAACGGAGGAGACACAAATCCGAGCCAACGGTGATATCGTAGGCTTTGTCTTCTGCCACGGCATCAATAGTTGGAGATAGAAAGAATGAAAAGGAGAAAGAGAATGAGATGATTGTTTTCTTGGCAAGGACTTAAGTATTGTAAAGTACCAAGTGAAAGTGTAATAGTAAGAGCATTAGACGTGAAAGTGAAGTGTTCAGAATGCTGATATTCGTGTAACTGACCACTCTTACATCACTGAGTCCTCGGCGCCCTTTCCCGCGACGGTACTCATAACCATCATAAACTCACCATTTCCTTGCTTGCTGTCCTCCACTCACCAGCCTCACTGATTCCCGTCTCTGTCTTTTCACCCTCCTAACCTCCTAAGACGAGCATGGCGCACCTTAATGCTCCTGCTTCCTCACTAGTCTTATTATTTGCCTTTTTTCTTTGCTTCTCATTTCATCCTCTTTTATTCTCATAGTCTCTCAGGCATCCTAACACACACCTACCCCCTCCTCTACTCTGCCAGCCCTGCCACAGAATAGCCTCACTCCCATGTTCTTCGCTCTCATTTTCTTTTTATACGTCGCAGGGGAAACTAAAGTGTGTTTGCCTGGAGGCCTATGTAGGTGTAAATGACTAATTCCAAAAGGGGGAGGGCCGCTTTACAGCCGAGGGAGCCACGCAGCACGGCGACAAAGGACCAAGTGGGGCCAGGAAAAAAAATAATAGAGGGAAAAAAAAATAATAATAAAGAGAGAGGTAAAGTGGGTGTGTGTAGGGTGGAAAAGGGGGGAAAAATGAGAAACGGGACTGGGAGGAGATAAAGCAAGAAGAACGGTACTGCGCCTCACCTGTCTATCTCGCTTCCGGGTGGGCGTTAAATACCTGACACTCCGTTGACACCAGAGAGAGAGAGAGAGAGAGAGAGAGAGAGAGAGAGAGAGAGAGAGAGAGAGAGAGAGAGAGAGACGAACCGAGCCTCGCCTCACCACACCACACTCCACTCTGTATACCCTGCAGTGTTGTTAGCTTGGTGGTGGTGGTGGTGGTGGTGGTGGTGGTAGTGGAGTCCTGAGCCCCTTGCCACTATAGCTGCACCAAACACAACACACACAACAAACTCTGTGGCTTTCATGGCGCTGTTTTGAAAGGCTTGTGGGCGGCTGCAGTGTTTTGATGAGGCGTGCAGATAAGTGCATTACTGAGTTTTATTATCCTGTGTTTTCTCTCTCTCTCTCTCTCTCTCTCTCTCTCTCTCTCTCTCTCTCTCTCTCTCTCTCTCTCTCTCTCTCTCTCTCTCTCTCTCTCTCTCTCTCTCTCTCTCTCTCTTTCTCTCTCGGCCATTTTCACTTCTCTTCTCCCCTATTTTTTTATTTTATTTTTTTTAATTCTCGTGTCTATCCCGCCGATATTTTTATTCCCTTTCTCCTCTGACTTTACTTTTTTTTTTTTGCTTTTTTTGTTTTCTACCCTCCACCTTCATTCTGGCTCTCCTTTTCCCTCTTTTCAAGTCTTCCGGTTTTTTTTCCTCTCTCTTTCTCTCTCTTTCTCTCTCTCTACTATTTCTTTCATTTCTTTCTCTCTTTCACCCTATATATCTTCCTAAATGTCTGTACTTTTTCATTCGTTAGTTTATACAACCCTCAACTGTTATCTTTTTTTTTAAGCCTCTTTGTATCTTTCGTGTTTTGATACCAGCAAAATTATAGTGTGTGTGTGTGTGTGTGTGTGTGTGTGTGTGTGTGTGTGTGTAGTGTGTGTGTGTGTGTGTGTGTGTGTGTGTGTGTTCGAGATACGTTGTCGTGTAATAAACCTTATTTTCTGTGTTTGTTTTTTGCATGCTTTTATCTCCTTTGTGTACATTAGTATCGTAAAAGTAAAAAAAAAAAAAAAAAAGCAAGTTTGTTTAATCTTCTTTTATTCTTTTGACTTTTTCAGTCGGTGTTTATTTCCTGTTTATTTCATTTCTTTTTTTTTCTCTCTCTCTTTTCTTCTCTTACAATTTGCATCGTGGAAATCCAGCATTATCTGTTGCTTCATTCTCCGCTTTTTTTTTTTTTTTTTCAGTTGTTTTTCTGTACCATCTTTTCATTTATTTATTTTTTTGTTTATTTCTTTTTGTGTTTTCGTCCAGTTTCTCTCTTTTTTTCCTACTCATTCGTACTTCACTTCTCCATTCCATTTTTCTTTTTCC
The DNA here is from genome assembly GCF_035594125.1 of Scylla paramamosain. NCBI lineage: Eukaryota > Metazoa > Arthropoda > Malacostraca > Decapoda > Portunidae > Scylla > Scylla paramamosain. The sequence continues at coordinate 16,371,431 of NC_087178.1, forward strand.
ATTTTTCTCCGTCATTATATTTTCCTCCGCACTTCGGTTCTCCGCTCTATTTTATATACTTTTCATTCTCTCTCTCTCTCTCTCTCTCTCTCTCTCTCTCTCTCTCTCTCTCTCTCTCTCTCTCTCTCTCTCTCTCTCTCTCTCCTCTCTCTCTCTCTCTCTCTCTCTCTCTCTCTCTCTCTCTCTCTCATTTCTTTCAGTTCCTTTTTCCTCTCCATCTTTTATTGTTTTTTTTTTTTTTTATTAATATTCTCCCTTCATGTTTTTGATTCATATCACTCTTCCCCCTTCCTTTCACATATTTCTCCATGTTCTCATCTTCATGTGTTCTCCATGTATCTGCATCTTTCTTCTTTTGTATATTCGCTCCTTTGTCTTTTTATTTCTCTCTCTTATATTACATAAATCAACTTCCTTCGTTGTTCTTACTTTTTCCTTGTCTGCATTCATTTCTACTTTTATTCGTTTCTTTCATATTCACTCTACCTGTTCCTACCTTTTTTCTTATTATATATATATATATATATATATATATATATATATATATATATATATATATATATATATATATATATATATATATATATATATATATATATATATATATATATATATATATATATATATATATATATATATATATTCTCTTCGTTATTCGCTTTATCCTTGCTTTTGTTTTTATTCCTTCTTCGTTTACGCATATTTTTTTTTCTTTCGTTCGTCACACATTTCTTGTTTTTCTTTTTTCTTTTCTTGTGGATTTTCTTATTTATCATCCTTTTGTACATGTATTTCCTCTTTATTTTTTTTGTTCCTTTCCTCTGAACGTTTATCTATTTTCCTCTCTTCCTTTTATTTTTTTTTTTTACTTTTTACTTTTTAATGATTTTTTTCTCTTCGCTTTTCATCCGTTTCCACTCCTTTTTAGTCTTTTTTTTCTTTCCTTTGGGCTTTTGTCGATCATCATATATTTTCCTCTCTTCCTTTTTTTATCTTCTTTGTTTGCTATGCCTTCATGTTGCATCTTTTTTTTTTTATCCTCTTCATCTTTTCCTTCTTATTTTTTTAAGCTTTCCCTTTCCCCTGGGCTTTTGTCAATCAGCTTTATTTTTCCTCTCTTCCTTTTATTTTTTTTACTTAGTTTTTACTTTGTTCTTTTTTTATGAATCATCTGTATTTTCTCCTTTTCCTCTTTTCCTAAATTATTTTTTTCTTAGTTTTTCCCTTTCCTCTGAATTTTTGTCAATCATCATACATCTTTCTCTCTTCCTTTTTTACTTTCTGCTGTTGCTTTGTTTTAGTGAATCATCTTTTTTCTCTCCTTTTCATCTTTTTCCTCTTACTTATTTAGTCTTTTCCTTTCCCTTTGGGCTTTCACAGATCATCTTATATTTTCCACGCTTCTCTTTTTACCTTCAGTTGTTAATTTGTTTTTATGAATCATCACTTTTTCTCTCCTTTTTCATCTTTTTCTTCTTTAGTCTTTCTCCATTTATTTTAACCTTGTCCTCTCATTCTTTATGCATTTCCTCCCTGTCCGTGTCTCCTTAAGTGGCGTTGCGTCTTCTCCTTGGGAATAATTAGGTAAGTGCCAGTAATTTCGAATCCCTTAGCGTCTGCAGCCCCCCGTGGACAACAGCGTCCTCTAACAGCAGTCCACCCATTACCTCCTTTGTGGAAAATAACTCCCCCACAACTACACGCTTTCTTATCTGCACTTGTGTTCGTCATTTTCTTTCTTGCGTTATTCTTCTCCACTCCGTTTTCTCTTTGTGGGGGGAAGGGGTGTCTCTTTCTCTTTTTCTCTCGCTTTTTTTTTTTTTTTTTTTTAGGTCACTGAGTTGAGTCGTGTGTGGTTGTTGTTGTTGTTGTTGTTGTTGTGTGTGTGTGTGTGTGTGTGTGTGTGTGTGTGTGTGTGTGTGTGTGTGTGTGTGTGTGTGTGTGTGTGTGTGTGTGTTTCTTGGTTTCATTCCATGTCTAGTTGTTGGTTGGTTGCATTTTTCTTGTCTCTATCTGCTTGCCTCCCCCCTCCTCTCTCTCTCTCTCTCTCTCTCTCTCTCTCTCTCTCTCTCTCTCCTCTCTCTCTCTCTCTCTCTCTCTCTCTCTCTCTCTCACCTCATGAAATTTCCATTTTTATCATATTTTGTTTTGCACAACCTACAAGTTTTTTCTTTTTTCCTATTATTCCTTATGATTTTTCCCTAGGTGAAAATTTCCCTCGTCTTTCACTCCGCGTCTCCGTTGGGAAACTCTTGTTCTCGTACCTTAGTTCCCATATAAATTTCCTCCTTTTTTTCCCCAGCCGTCCTATTTTCCATGTATTTTTCGCTTGCCGTCTTATTCTCCATGACACTGACGCTCTGCAGGACGCCGCGCCCCGCCCCTCTCTCTGCCGGATCATAGCGCATCGTAATACCAAACCAGTGGGAGTCTTCAATAAACATGAAATTCTCTCGCCGGGCAGGTGTCCTTTCATATCACCGGGTTTCAGTGCCTTGGGAAATTGCACGTGTAGAAAGGGAGCTTCAGTGTGGTTCTTCCCCCCCTCCACACCCCCCACCTCTGAGCTCTTTTCCTCACATTTTGATTAGGAGTGGGTGTAGGTGTTGCGAGAGAATGTTCTTTTCACCAGTTTGTGTCTTTTTCCACCAATTTTTATCCCAGTTTTGAGCCCTTTTAGTCACATTTTGATTTGAAGCAGGCGTGAGTGTACTGTAGGTGTTGCAAAGAAATTCCCTCCCCCCCGCGCTATTCTGAGTTCTTTTCTTCACAGTTTGGTCAGAATAGCAACGACTGCAGGTGTTGCAAGGGAATGTGTTTCTTTTTCACCTATTTTGAATTTTTTTTTTTCACATTTTGATCAGATGTGGATGGATTTTTTGCAAGGGAATTTGTTTCTTTTCACCAATTTTGAACAGTTTTTCTGCAGGTGTTGCAAGGGAATGTTTCTTTTTAATCAAATCTGACTTATTTTGCTCACTTTCTTATCAGGAATAGCAACGACTGCAGGTGTTGCAAGGTAATGTTTCTCTTTCCCCAATTCTGAACCTTTTTTTTTTTTTGTCTGCACATTTTGATCAGGAATAGCAGCTAGAGCAGGTTTTAAAAGGGAATTTCTCTTCACCAATTTCGAATATCTCACATTCACATTTTGATTGGGAACAGCAACGACTCCAGGTGTTGCAAAGGAATGTGTTTCTCTTTCCCCGATTTTGAACGACTTTTCTTCACATTTTGATCAGGAATAACAGCGCGTGTAGGGAATATATTTATTTTTCCCCCAAAATTTTAAGCTCTTTTCTTTGCACTTTGATCAGGACTAGGAGCGCCTGTGGGTGTTGCAAGGGAATATACGTATACACATTTCTGTAAGTTCCGGGTTGTCTCAAAGAGGTGGAAGGGAGCGTCTGAGATTCCCAAGAGTGCTGCTACAACAATGTGCTAATTTCTTTCCGATACTTCCCACAGACATCTTCACGCACCTCTCTCTCTCTCTCTCTCTCTCTCTCTCTCTCTCTCTCTCCTCTCTCTCTCCTCTCTCTCTCTCTCTCTCTCTCTCTCTCTCTCTCCAATAGTTTTTAATCTAATTTAAAGCTAAGTTAATATAAGAGAGAGAGAGAGAGAGAGAGAGAGAGAGAGAGAGAGAGAGAGAGAGAGAGAGAGAGAGAGAGGGAGAGGGAGAAACTGAGACTTAAAGATTTCCACAACTCCTAAAATATCCACGTGTTGTCTGCAAGAAACTTCACCTTTCGCTATTTTTTTTTCCCTCTCAAGTTTTTGTTTAGTTTTGTTTAGCGTCTTGTATCCCTCCGCCATATTCTTCCTGCAGGTAATGGCTTCCCTTGAGCTTGTATTTATGTTTTACCTTCCCGAGATTTTTTTTCCCTTTGCTATTATTAACTTTAAACGTCCGCCATTCCCACGTAATAGCAGATATTCAAGTTTTTTTTTTTTTTTTTTTCCTTTTGCGCTCCGTCATTTTGTAATCAGGTGTGCGCGAACAAGTGGGTTGGGGCCAGGAGTCGCTGCTTCACCTGCACCTTCACCTAGAGAGTGTCGAGCAATGGGTAGAAAAGTTGTCGTTTTTGTGTGTGTGGGAGAAATTTGTTCTTTTGTCTGTTGAATACTATTTTTTTCAATTTTTCTCTCTCTCTATATATTTTTTTTTCGTAAATTCCGTTTTGTTTTCCTTTTTCTTTTTTGTCTTGTGACTTCTATATGTACTTTTTTCTTTTTTTTTTGTTGTGTATATATTTTCTATATATATATCTTGTAAATTGAGTTTAGTTTTCTCTTTTCTTTACCTTTAGACGACTTTACAGATATGTATCTTTGTGTTTCTATTTTTTTTAACATTTCGCGTGAATACCTGATAGAAGCATTTCATTCCTCCTAAATTGCCATATTCTAACTCCCCCGAATACTTTCATTATTTATCTTGCCCTGCATATAATCCGGCATGTGTTTACCTTCCAGCCCTTGCGTATATTCCTTGTTTACCTATCCAAAATATTTTCTTTTTGGAGGCATCATTTTCTGCCGAGCGAACATGGTCCAGATTTCCAGATGGAGGTTATCTCTGGCCCTTAACTTTTCCATTTGCCGGGGATTTTGCTCTCGGCCGTCAAGAAGTGGCTGGAGAGTAGAGGAGTGGCAGGGGTGGAGTAGGAGGGCTGATGGATTAGCGAGGTGGAGTGATGGGAAGAGGAGAGACGGGCGTGGTGAGTGTGGGAGGAGGGAGAGGCGAGTTATCTGAATAGTGGGAGCGATGGGAGGTATTGGAAGGAACACTAGTGGAGTGAGAGCAGCGTGTGAGAGTGGCAAGAGTGGATTGGCGTGAGGGATGTTGTGAAGAGTGGGCGGTGTGAGGTGGTGTGAGGGAGTGTCGGTTCTGGTGAGGTGCTGAATGCAGGTGTGAAGGGGTGTGTCTTTCTGTGTGTGTGTGTTGGGGGCGGTGGGGGTGCGTGTATGTGTGTGTGCAGGAATATTGAGAACGAGCACATCGAGTCTCAGTCGCCAAATAACAAACAAACAAACAAGAATGAAAAAGCTCTTAGCAAATAACAATATCCTGTCTTTTGTTTTTCCGTCGAGAAACAAACTTTGTCTCCACCCATTCCCCAAATTACACATTGACGTTACTTCTTTGTAGGAGGGAAGTAACACAAAGAAAAAATGCGAATTCTGACTTTTATTGCATTAGCCATTTTTATTTTTCAAACCCCTGCTTGTTTTCTTCGACTTCGAGGGTAAAAATCTATTAAACTTATGACTTCCAGTAATTACAAGCGTTCCCGAAATAATTAGGGAAGAAAAACGTGCGTGGAACTGCTACTCCCTCGTATTAGCCTTTAGGGAGAGAATATGTATGCTCCTTTTCCTGTCTTTTCTGCTTTGTTCTTTCTTCCATCCCGAAGTGAACTCAGACCGGACTCTAACAGACCGGACTCCACCAAACCGGACTGTACCTTTACTTACCCTGCCCGACCCTTTGACTTAATTAGCGAAGGATGATGGCTGGACACAAGGGGTTACAAGGAGCTAATTGCTGCACATTACCTGCTGCGCACCTGAGCCTGAACAGGGAGACCAAGCCACAGTGAATGTAGGACGCTAGGAAATTTTTATTTTACTTATTTATTAATTTTATTTATTTATTTAGCGTTACCAGTTGTCTAAAAAGTTTGTCTCCTGTTTCTTTCTTTTTCTTTCTTTGTGTGTGTGTATGTGTGTATGTGTGTGGGTGGGTGTGTGGATGGGTAGAGGTGTACGTGGCTTCCCTTTAATTTCCACCCTTAAACATTGGTTCATGGAAATATCTCTCACAATAATTCCTACTTTCCATGATAAATTCCTCCTAACCTGACGTGATTTATGACAGGTGGAACGGTTTTTGGGGAGATCTTGTGGGTGGAATGATCACTTCAGGAAATTTATGCCGTGGAGGTACTTAAAGATTAGTAGTTTTCTTTGGTGTACTGTACTGTAGTGTGTGTGTGTGTGTGTGTGTGTGTGTGTGTGTGTGTGTGTGTGTGTGTGTGTGTGTGTGTGTGTTATATCCCCCTGAGATTGCCCATTTAATTCTTCATTAACACCACCTGTTACTCGTTAACTCCTGAAGGTTCATTGCCGAGATGCGACCAAGTTTTAATGGAGGCACCTGTGACCGTAACGAAGATTATCGCCAATTTACTACGGATCAAGAACCATATACGGCAGAGATTGCTATAACCTCACACACACACACACACACACACACACACACACACACACACACACACACACACACACACACACACACACACACACACACACACATGGACAGTCTTGTTGTGGCATGTTTGTTTCGTATGTAAACAACATCCGGTATTTAACGAGTGTCTATGTGAATTTTTACATCATTTAGATAAACACATTGGCTCTGAATCTCTCTCTCTCTCTCTATCTCTCTCTCTCTCTCTCTCTCTCTCTCTCTCTCTCTCTCTCTCTCTCTCTCTCTCTCTCTCTCTCTCGTAAGATGAAGAGAAAGGGATCAAGCCACATCCCTTGCCTTCGATTCACGGGAGGCGAAGGAACGGGGGGAAAAAATAAATAAGAAAAACAACACAGCTAAATTCTGGTGTAATAGGACGATCCGCCTCACACCACCTGCGACCAAACACATTAATACCAGGATGGACGATATTACGAGTGTTTTGCTGAAGAATGGACGGCGCCGGGGTAACGAAGAACCAGGAGGAGGAGGAAGGGGGGGGGGGTTGCTCTGGGTGTGGAGAAGATATAAGAGGTAGTGGAAGATGAAGAGGTTGAGACGAGATGGACGAGAATGTAATGCCAGGTGTAAAAGGTTTAGATGGAGGAGGGGACAGTAGAAGAGAAACTGAGAAAAAAAATATTGAAATGAAGGAAAAGCTTGATTTAGGTGAAAGTAAACAAGCCAACGCCAAAGACTGTTGCAGGTAAAGCTTAGTAGAGGTGGATGAAAAGTGGTGGAAGATGAGAAGATTGAGATGGAGAAGATAGCGACGAATAAATGACGGAAGGTGGAAGTAGAGGAAACAGGATATAAAAGTATACAAATAGAACGTTAGGGAAAGGTAAAGAAGTGAAGGATATGGAAGATAATGTAATGTGATGAAAAGATTGAGAAAGAGAAGATAATAGATAGACGTGGAGAAAATAGGAAACAAAACCAAGAACAAAAGAAAAAAATGTTAAATGAAGCTGCTGAGAAAGAGGAAACAGTAAAATGGCATGGATAAAGCAGGATTCTGTCAAAAAAGAAAAATGTAGCGATGAACAAACCGATAATAAAAACAAAGCAACAGAAGCACTGCCAACATAAGCAATCTGGCGTGACGTTACGAAACAACATCCACTAAAAGCAGACTAATAATGAAACGCAGGAGTGACGTACTGACTAATAAAACTTTGACACCTGCAAGAGCACTACGCTATCCTGTGATCTCGCGTATAATAACTTAAGAAAACTTTGCAATTATGCCTAAAACCACGGCCCGATTTGCACGTAATTAGCAACTCTCGTGTTTATTAGTGAAGCGAAGGTCATTAAGGATTTGAGGGGCCACGTTATTATCCGGAATCTCAGCTAATTAAAGGACTTCGTTATAGAGGAGGATCAGGTTCATTATAGGATTTCGCTCTATGGATCCATTACATGGTATCTGATGCCCTTGTGTTATTTCTCCTGCGGGATTTTGCTGTAGGGGGAAAGGGCGATTCATATATATTTTTTTTATTTCTCCCTTTTGTTTTCTCTTCTTTACTTTCGTTCATGTTTCTATTCTCCTTCCTTTCTGTCCCTGTTTGTTTGTGCCTTCTCGTTCTTTCTTCTCTCTCTCGTTCTTTCTTCTCTCTCTCTCTCTCTCTCTCTCTCTCTCTCTCTCTCTCTCTCTCTCTCTCTCTCTCTCTCTCTCTCTCTCTCTCTCTCTCTCTCTCTCTCTCTCTCTCTCTCTTTCCGTTCCGTCCATTTACTCTCGCCTTCCTTTCACATTTCCTCCCACGTTGTCACTGTTTTTCGCACGGCCATTACGCCTTTAGTTTCTCATTTTTCCACTCTATTTTCTTCCCTCCATTACCTAGCAAACCCATTTTAACTACCATCAACTTTTTTTTCCCTCTTTTTACATCTTCCCCTCTCCTCTTCTTCGAGTTTCGTACCTTCCTCTTTTGTTTCTTTTGGACACGTATATTCTAAGAGGACAGGCCGTTTAGTTCCGAGGGAGGTTGCTGTAGTTAAGAGCTCTCGAGGGAAGGAAGAACAGGATGGTGGTGAGATGCTGCGTATGATTGTGTGTTT
>NC_087178.1:16382250-16434750 GCF_035594125.1 Scylla paramamosain
TAGACTTACGTGCATTACCGGATGTTGTTTATATATGACGCAAGCATGAGAGAGAGAGAGAGAGAGAGAGAGAGAGAGAGAGAGAGAGAGAGAGAGAGAGAGAGAGAGAGAGAGAGAGAGAGAGAGAGAATTATCCAAACACACGGAAAGAATATGGATGTTGAGAGAATGTGCTATTTAAAGTGATGTAGATAGTTTAGGAATGAAGCTTTTCAAAGTAAAAAAAAAAAAAATGTAAAAAATGCGTACCAGATGTTTGAAAAAAATGTTTTGTGAAATTCCTCGTTTGAAAAGTTGTATGTGCGCAGGACTTCAGGTGCATTTGTTTATTGTTGTTTTGATGCCTTTTATCCTGGTAAGTGGAGTAGTTTCTCTCTCTCTCTCTCTCTCTCTCTCTCTCTCTCTCTCTCTCTCTCTCTCTCTCTCTCTCTCTCTCTCTCTCTCCATTTTCTTCCATTGTGATATTTTTTTTAATTCTTTCCACTTCTTTTCTCTTCCCTGTGTGTAGATTGCGTTCTTTTGTTTACGTTTTTCTGTATCTTTTCTATCTTTGTCGACTTAATTATTCTCTCTCTCTCTCTCTCTCTCTCTCTCTCTCTCTCTCTCTCTCTCTCTCTCTCTCTCTCTCTCTCTCTCTCTCTCTCTCTCTGTGCGGCGTTCGTGACCAAAACACTGCGATCGTCCTTGTTTTCCTTGTCCGTCCATTAAGAGTGAAAACTACCCACCCAGACACCATCGGGCCCTCTCCGCTCACCCAAAAATCCCAACTCAGGCATTATAGTAAAAGTTTGAAGATTTAGCTCGCAGGAGGGGATATTAGCAAGGTTTTGTGAGGAACAGCGCGTGAGGGGGGAGAGAATTCCACGGCTTTCCTTTGATGCGTGAAGCCTAATCTCTTTCTCCCTCTCCTTCTCAGGTTGATAGGTGGATAGAGATAGTGTGGATAGAGGAAATGGTGGTAGTGTAAAGTAGTGAATCAATTTGCAGCTTCAGGTGGAAAACTGGAGCTATTTTGGTGGTTATGTTGTTGAGGTTGGTGGATAAGTTGATGTTGAGGTGGATAAGTGGATGAGTTCATGGGAATAGTACAAGGAAGGGTGGTAGTCATGAATGAACGTGCAAGCTTAGGTGGAAAAGTGAAAGTATTGGATAAATTGTTGTGGTGATCTGGTGGACAAGGTGGATGTTAAGGTGGATAGGTGGATAATTGGATGGGTTTATGGGATGAGTGGAAGGAAAGATGGTAGTCACGAATCCACCTGCTAGTTTAGGTGGGAAAAGTCAAAATATTAGGTAAACAGATTGATGTGGTGATTTGGTGGATTGGTGGATGCAGAATGAGTAGGGGGAATGGTGGTAGTGGTGAATCCACACGCAACTTTAGGTGGAAAAATAAAAGTATTCGGTAATTATATTGTTGAGGTGATTTTCGTAATGCATTCCTGAGAGGTGAGTGAGTTGGAGGATAATTGTAGTTTTTAATGTGGTATAATTGTCTGTAATTGGTTATGCTCATGGCGGCCTTCATTGCGGGTGTGTTAGCAGCTGTTATCATTTAGTCTTTCCTACTCTCTTTTACTGGGTTATACTGCCAACGTAGCTTTGTGCGTGCGTGTGTGCGTATGTAGTGGCTTATGTGAGTATTTGTTTCGTTTCCAGTTATATCTTTTCAAATATTTTACTGCTTCATATTTGTTTGTGTGTTTGTGTGTTTGTGTTGGGTATGAAAGTTGCCTCATGTAAGTTCGTGTTTCCTGTCTATTTTATCTTTTAAGCTTTTTTTTTTTTTTCCTCACTCCATATCTGTTCATGCTTCTTCCCATCCACCTCCGCATCCACTCATCCATCACTCGCCTGTCATCCACTCGCATCTCTGTCGGTCTCGGTGGATCTACGTCATCATTTCTCTTCGTCACTCCTCACTCTCTCCCTCCTCTCCCTCATCTCTCTCTCTCTTTTCTCCCACCTCTCTCCCTTTATCTCAGACTCTCTCTCCTCCTCCATTTATCTCCCTTCTCTCCTGCCACGAATGAGTTCTCTACCTTGTCTCCTTCCTCCCCCCCTTTTTTCCCTTCCCCTTCCTGTGTTAGTCCGGTGAAAAGAAGGGAAAAAAATTACTCCACATGGTGAATTGGATGGTGAGGCAGACATATGGTGGGTGTCCGCAGGTGGTGTCCAGGTGGTGGTGGTGGTGGTGGTGAATCGCCTTAATTTACGTAGCTGGATTGTAGTGACGTAGTGGATGGCGGTGGTGGTGGTTGTTGTGGTGGGATTTGCGGTAGGTTTATGTGGAGCTGTGGCATTACTGGAGATAAGATTTTTGTGAGTGGTGGCTGTGCTTGTGGTGGTGGTGGTGGTGGTGGTGGTGGTGGTGGTGGTGGTGGCGGCTTTAGTGGTAGTATTGGTGGTGGTGGTGGTGGTGTTAGAAGTGCTTGTACTTACCTCTAATGCTCAGTGATTTTCATAATGGTGTTGAGTTATTTTCTTTTATTTATTTTTTTATGTTGTTTATAAATGTTTCCTTTTACTTATGTGACTGGAGGGTGAAGTGCTTAAACTTAGAGATACGGTCTTTTATCAAACGGAATAAGATACATGTCGTAGTGTAATGTAAAAAAATTACACATGATGAATTGGATGGTGAGGCAGACAGGTGGGTGTCCACAGGTGGGTGTCCGCAGGTGGGTGTCCGCAGGTGAGTGTTCGCATCAGAGTCAAGGAACTGATGAACTGTCGTAATTATAAGTATCATCACGTTATCATCACTGCAAACCTTCATGTATTTCAAGTATCAACGAAACTCAAGAGCCATATGTAATTAATTATCCTAGTTATGATTTTTAGATAAGATTCCTTCGTTATTCATAGGACCTCGACTTGCGATGTGTGTTATTCTTGCTTCTCCGAGTCCTCCATTCCTTTTCTCCTACTTTGTTTTCCCCTCACCTTAGAAACAGCCCCTTCTTTACATGAAAGAGTAATTTACCTGCTTTTCCTCTTTCTTGTTTCCTCACGTCCCTGTTTCTTACTGCCTGCGTCTCCTCCTTAGTTTCCATGGCTTCTTTCCTGACGCTCTCTTGTTTTGTTTACCCGTCTGTCCCAAACTCCTTCACTCCCTCTTGGTCCCCTCACTCTTCTCGCTCACTCACTCCTTTCACTCCTCACTCTGCTCAATCCAGCGGTCTACCTCCCATACTCCTCGTCGCTCAGTACTCCGTTACCTTGCTCTCCTGTTTCCTTCTCCTGTCTCCCTCCCTCGATATCCACCCCCCTGCCCCCTCCCGTCACGCACCTGCCGCCTCTCTCCCCCAAAAGTACCTGAGGACGCCGCGGTCCCGTACTTACCTGGCTCGTTCGTGTCTCTGGTGAGGCCGAAAACTTTTGTGGACGTGAGAGAGAGAGAGAGAGAGAGAGAGAGAGAGAGAGAGAGAGAGAGAGAGAGAGAGAGAGAGAGAGAGCGTATTTTGACGTGTTTGTATGGCCATGTGCCTTCCCTTTAGTCTTTCTCTTTCTTCTCTTTTCCTTTCATCCTTGATTTTGTCTCCTGCCAGGTATTTCTCTCTCTCTCTCTCTCTCTCTCTCTCTCTCTCTCTCTCTCTCTCTCTCTCTCTCTCTCTCTCTCTCTCTCTCTCTCTCTCTCTCTCTCTCTCTCCTCCCCTTCCTTGGCTGTATATTTTCCTTTATTTAAGGTTCACTTCCTCCCCCTCACTCACTGCGCTCCGCATGTCGCCTTTCCATGACATTGCTCTATTCCTTTCCTTTCTTCCTCTTTGTTTCTCCGCCATTTCTTATTTTAACGTCTCTTTCTTTCTTATCCTTATATTCTATTTCAGTCTCGGCTCAAAAATTGCTGTCGAAGGCTTAAATTCGTGTTTCATTTCATCTTTAGTCTCCCTTTGAGTCTTTAGGGTTTTATTCGAAGCCTCTCCTTGACACACACCTTGTTCCCAGCACCTGTCCTTTATTTGCCTTGAAACTCCAGCCTCTCTTTGGAAATTCTCGCCTTTATGGCATCGCATCACACCATTCTTTGTCTCCTCCTCTCTCTCTCTTTCTCTCTCCCTTTTACTTACATAACGCCTATCCTCGTCTTCTTCCACTTCCATGCATCATCATCATCATCATCATCGTCTTCCCTCTCTCCTCCTCCACGCCTCTCAATGTCACATCCCCTCTCAACTGCTCCCCTTTCGTATCGTCCCACACCTCAACATTTTCCTCACTTCACTCCTCTTCCGCACACGCCGTCACCACCTCTCCCTCCCTGCCTGTCTTATCTGCACCCAAAACCATTTCCCTCGCTCCCCTCCATCCTCTTCCCCTGCCTGGTCCCTTCCCAACAGTCTCCTCCCCCTCTTTATGCAGCACGCGAGTCCAGTCACACACAAAACACTGCTCAAGGCGACGCTAGCGGGCAACTTCTCAATTTACTGACCGCAAGCTGCCGCCGCCGGAGCTTTGCGGTGACCTTGGCAAAACCGCACTCAGGCGTTGCTCTCTCTCCCTCTCTCTCAACGAGCTTCCAACACCGCGCGACGCCTCAACTCTGTGACTCATGCTAGAGAGAGAGAGAGAGAGAGAGAGAGAGAGAGAGAGAGAGAGAGAGAGAGAGAGAGTAGGGGGGATGGGAGCGGATTTTGATTGACTTCCAGCTTCGTAGTTAAGTTACTCGTATACGGCGCCAGTGAGGGTTACGAAAGAGCGCTGCCTCTCCCACCAAGAAACTAACCCTGAGCATTGTACCATAGAGCCGCCTGGCCGAGAGAGAGAGAGAGAGAGAGAGAGAGAGAGAGAGAGAGAGAGAGAGAGAGAGAGAGAGAGAGAGAGAGAGAGCGAGCAGCCAGCATTAGATAACTCGGCTTGTCGCTCATTATTCTGTCTACGCCCTTTAGGTGCAAGCGTGTGAAAGACGGCATATTTATATATCAAAGCCATCATCACGGAGTCATTTGACCGCGTCCTTGTTACAGTACAGAGGAATAAAGGAACTCTTGGGACACTCTTTTCCTTTACTCACTCACTCACTCGCCGCCCCTCGTGACGACCACCGCGCCTCAGTGTTGCTCTAGTCTAGTAGTACTTCATTTGTACTTCAAACTTGTAATCTTGTTAGGTGATGATGCAGTTTGACATTGTACCGTGATGAACTCGATTATTCATTTCGTTCTCCCTCCCTTTCCCTCGCCTCCTTTCATCTCCGCCCTCTCGCCTCACTCACATGCCCACTTGAGTGCTGCGTCAGTACTTACGCCCTCTGGTATTCTTGCCCCTGCCGTGAGATATTTAGTGTTGTCACCAGAACAGTAGGAACATTTTGTGGGCTAGGATTTCCTTGGTGTAGTTCAATGAAACGCACACACACACACACACACACACACACACACACACACACACACACACACACACACACACACACACACACACACACACACACACACACACACACTAAAAAAAATCAGGGAAAAAAAAAAAAGGAAAACCGCACACTCAAGCCAACACTCGCGTTTTTGCTCATCGCAGCCAAACTCTCGGGTTGAGACAGGTAAGTCATGTACCTGTAATCACGCACGAGTCAGGTGGATCGAGGCGGGGTGAGTCACATCGAGTCACGTCGCCTTCCTTCAATCCTAGACCAGACTAGCACCGGAAGCAAGATAACCGTCGCGGCGCCACAACACCTAATGGTCCCACAACTGCTATTTCATGTACGCTCATTGGCCGCAAGTTTCCTCAGCTACCAATGGCATGAGAGCTTCTTCCCGCGTCACGTTCACTGTTTCTTGTGATTGGTGGCTCGTGCGGTGGTGGTGGTGGTTTCGGTGGGTGTTATTTATGGCTGTTATTTACACTTTTATTGTCCAACTTTGTTTTTGTTCTTTTTTTTCTTTTCTTGTCTGTTACGGAGCATTGCACTTCCTTCCCTCTTCATCTTCGTTGTATTTTCTGGGTTTGGTTTCCTGTGTGACTTTCTTTCCTTCCTGTCTTTACTGGTTTCTTTCCTTCCTTCCTTCCTTCCTTCCTTCCTTCCTTCCTTCCTTCCTTCCTTCCTTCCTTCCTTCCTCTTGACTTCGTTCTTTCTCGTCTTACGCTTTAGTAGTTCTGTTTACTCATTAATTTTCAGATTTTTTGTCTACTGCCTTCATTCTCTCTCTCTCTCTCTCTCTCTCTCTCTCTCTCTCTCTCTCTCTCTCTCTCTCTCTCTCTCTCTCTCTCTCTCTCTCTCTCTCTCTCTAACATTTCCGGGTTCTGTTACGTTTTTTACACGAGAATCATTCCCTCAAACATTCATCATGAACTAACTGCTCTTGTGTTCCTTTGTCATTTCTGCTCCGGCGGGAGTGACGAACTAGTATGTCCAGCAATGACGCACAAATCAGGGCATACGTTCGGTAAAATTGCTTATCACTTCGAGGTAACCTTTGCGATGTTGAAGAAAAGTAAAGGAAAATGTCACTAGTTGAAAAATAAAGAGGTGTATATAAAGGTGAGTTATTTTTAGGTAAGCAAGAAAATTAAAGCTGTTTTTTCGTACGTATGTAAAAAAAGAAAGAAAATACCTTGAAACTCTACATTCCTCGCGTAGCTGCAAGAAAAAAAAAGAAATAAAAAGAAAAATTGAAATGAAACCTGGTCGTGGTGGAAAGAGGAAGAAAATTCAGCTGATGAAAGAAAAGAGAACAAATATTTATTCCCAGGATGATCAGCGGCGTGGAGCTTGGCAGAGGATGGCGGAGAGGCTGAGGTAGTGGTGGAGGGGGTGGTGATGAAGGTGGTGGTGGTGGAGGTGGTGGTGGTGTTGCCTGGCGCCCGGCTCGTCCTCCCTGGAAGCCTCGCATGTCTCCCGCTGATAACAGATGTGCCAATCCAGCGTCTGATCTCACTGCCACTCCCGAGGGCTGGCGGGGAGGGCGTGGAGCGGGGCGGTGAATGGGAAGGTGAGGGGAGTGACAAGAAGGGGGATAAGGGGTGATAGTGAGCGAATAGTGGGGCAGAAGGGAGTCTCTTGCGATCCTGCTATCGGGAAATAAGGATTGTGAGTAGAGAAGTAAGGAGGGAGAATATGGAAGAGGGGGTGGAGGGAGAATATGGAAGAGGAGGAAGAAGAGAAGACACTAGTAACTTCAGCTATCTCCGTCTGGCAACGCTGCTCACACATCGGCGGGTTATGCTGAATTGACAACGATGACGAGTGTTTTTTCGAGATTTGTGGCGAGAATTGGACGATGATCTGCCGGTGAAATTCTCAAACAACACGGTGATGGGGGAACTCTTAAGACGCGGCGTTCATCTGGAGCGTGTGGCGGCGATGTCTGGTAGGGAAGAGACAATACCGGAAAGTGGTGAAAGCTGCAACCCAGTCATTTGGTAACACTGGTCTCGCAGGGCTGGAAATAAGGGGATTTGGCGTCACTGAATGACAGTGGGAGAACCAGACGGCGATTCTGATAACGCTGACGAAGGGATCTGACGCTGGGATTCCGAACACGACGAAAAATAGTAAAAAGAAAAAAAAAGATAAAATGTAACAAAACTAACACACAAAAAAAAAAAAACTTGTTCGGCTTTGCATCATTATTTAGATAGAGGATTTTTTTGTAATATCCTCGCTAAGTCAGGACTTTCAAAACAGACCTAAAAAAAAAAAGAGAAATAAAAAGAGAAAAATACGGGGAAAAGTCAAACAGATAAAGCCGAATACTTCCACATCTGCATAATACATTGCATTTAACTTTTTCCCTTCCTCTCATCTCGTCGGGTTCTTTTTCTGTCGAGGTCATAACGAGATGGCAGAGAGACGCCCCTTGGCTGCTCGTGCCCGGTTGCCACTCAAAGCCCCTCTTCACCACCACCACCACCACCACCACCACCACGCCTCCGGGAGATGGGAAAAAAGTCCTCGCGTGGATAAGTGAAGAGGAATGTAAATTTACCTCTGTGTTGTCTCTCTGATCATGTATTTTGCCTTTTAATCAGCCTCGCCTCCACTTTTTGCCTGCGGAAGGAGTATTAACCTCGTTCTCGCCTCCGTAGGTCATTGTAGAGATAAAAGTAGGAGAGAAAAAAGTTTACTTCGCTACCCACGTCTCTTGTGTCACCATGTTATACCCTCTCTCTCTCTCTCTCTCTCTCTCTCTCTCTCTCTCTCTCTCTCTCTCTCTCTCTCTCTCTCTCTCTCTCTCTCTCTCTCTCTCTCGAATTTGTCTTACAAGCGTGCACTCTTTTTTTAGCTTCAAGAGGCAGTGGGTGCAGGGTTGGGGAGCTGAGGCGGTGAGCTCGTTTTGTTCTTGGGGTGGGGCATATTTAGTGAGGGTAGGAAGAGAAAGGGACAGGCTGCAGGTGAAAGGAAAAGTAGCTTTGGGGGAGAATTGTATTGGTGTCGTCTCTCTCTCTCTCTCTCTCTCTCTCTCTCTCTCTCTCTCTCTCTCTCTCTCTCTCTCTCTCTCTCTCTCTCTCTCTCTCTCTCTCTCTCTCTCTCTCTCTCTCTCTCTCTCTCTCATAGCCTGTATCTTGAGTGGATGAGATGTAGATTAAAAATGCAGTTTTCATGAATGAGAATGGAATGCTTGGCAAATTGTTAAATTAGAAACTGGGGATTTTTTTTTCAGTACCACTAGTCTCTGAAATTTATAGAGGGAGGGCGTCCTTTAATTTTCTCTTCCATGCTTTGCCCAAATTTAATACAAAAAATTTTCTTTCCTCCTCAGGTAAGTTGAGTTCCTGGGAAGAACACGGCAGCGGAGAGCCTTCTGGCAGATTGCGAGGGGCAGGTGAGGTCTCTGGGGTGTGTGTTACCTGTGCAAGGTGAGCGGGCGAGGCAGGTGTGTCGGGGGACGAGGGAAGGAAGGATGTGGCGGTGCTGGGACCAGTGAAGGGAGGGGAAAGAGAGAGAGGAAGTAAGGGAAGGACGAGATGTAATGGAGACCAAGGATGATAAAGGGAGCTTGCAGAATGGAAACACACACACACACACACACAAAAAAAAAAGAGGAGAGGACAAAGACGAAGGTAGGGATTAAGAGAGAGAGAGAGAGAGAGAGAGAGAGAGAGAGAGAGAGAGAGAGAGAGAGAGAGAGAGAGAGAGAGAGAGAGAGAGAGAGAGAGAGTAGCAAAAGAATACAGAATAAAACAAAGAAATAGGAAAGGAAACACAAGTATGCAAGCAATATAAAAACACAATCATTACACTATGTAGAGAGAGAGAGAGAGAGAGAGAGAGAGAGAGAGAGAGAGAGAGAGAGAGAGAGAGAGAGAGAGAGAGAGAGAGAGAGAGAGAGAGAGAGAGAGAGAGAATTACAAACAGAATAACAGCAAAGGTGAGAGAGGCAAAACAAGTAAGGAGAGCAAAGTACCCCAAAGGACAAGGCGCGAGTGTATAATAATAATAGAATAATAACAGAGACGAGAAGACTTATTACACACTCCTCGCCAGCCAGAATCGGGCGGCGAGGACCCACCAGGCACCGAGGCGAGCTGAGTCACTGACAAGAGAAGCGTTTTAAACTTAAAGACTTTGTGGCGGTGCTGGTGGTGGTGCTGGTGGCGGAGAGGTAATGACGCACCTCCTCCTCCTCCTCCTCCTCCTCCTCCTCCTCCTCCTCCCTCTTCCCCTCTTCTCCACCTTCCCCGCCTTCCCTCTCTCTCTTTCCCCTCCTTGAAAAAAAATACTATCCATTCCCCCTCTTCTCTCCAGTTCTTCTTTTCCTCCTCTTTTCTCCCTTTCTTTCTCCTCCCTCCTTTTAATCCCTCGCTGCCAGTCAGGGTGGTGATTAGCGACTTGCATGGTTCTCCTCGTCTTCTTCTTCCTCCTCCTCTTCCTCTTCTTTCTTCTCCTCTTCTTCCTTCTCTTCTTCCTTCTCTTTTTTCCTCGTCTTTCTCGTTCTCTTTCTCCTCCTCCTCCTCCTCCTTTTTTTTTTTTTTATCTTAGGAAATGCAAAAGAAATGTCATATCGATTGCAAGGAGAAATTGGGTTTGTATTCTCGTTATTAGCTCTATTATTGTTTATTATTATCATTATTATTATTATTATTATTATTGTTGTCGCAGTAAGACATTTGCTTCACTGTCAACGAAGCGGGAACATTTATAACCTCAATCTCCCTTCAGGAAAAAAAAAAAAAAAAAAAACAACAGCGAAAAAAAATCTTACAAATCTGCAAAACACGTGGAAGCATACAATATTAAACGCATGACGAGCTCGGGCGAAGCGGCGACAAAGGAAATCCGTGGCGATGAATAGCGTTGCCTCGATACAGAAGAGATTAAAAGAAGGTAAATAAGCATCAAAGGAGAGTCCAGAGATCCAGGTCAAAGGGCGATATTAATAATGAAACCCTGTATGCATTGACGTTTACAGCACGAGACACTGGAGATACAGCGGCGAGGGAATGCAGGAGGCGACACAAGGTTGAAGTAATACAACTGTCCTGCACATGATGAATAGATTAGTAATATTGCAGCTGGCTTAGGTGGCACATACAAAGGGTTAAGTGAATAGATGGAATGTTAGCCTGAGGGAATGATGAAATAACAGCAAAGAAGAAGAAAAGTCAGTTGATTAATTGGAGCAGTTTAAATGATGGGTGCTAGTAATGGTAGCTATGGTAACAGTACGGTTAAGAAACAGAAAATATAACAGTTTGAGTGACTGATGGACTAATAACAGCAGCAAAGAAAGAAAAGGAATGTCAGTTAATTACGTAGAGAAGTTTGAGCGATGGATGCAGCGTTGTGATGGAAGCTGCCACAGAAAAATGTGCGGTAGCAGAGATGAAGGAAAAATGCTGCAGATACGGTGACAAGACATGTAATAACCAAAACAACACAAGTGAAAAAAACTCGAGCGAAAAAAAAAAAAAAAACATTACAGTTATAGAAAGAAAATAGCAACCTATGCTGAGGGAAAAAAAAAAATAAGTAGGATAACAGAAGAGACACGTTAACCAGAGTGACAGAAGATGTAAAAGTAACCAAAAGTGGCCAAAATAAACTGATATAGAAAAAAAAACCGAACAAAAAAAAATGCAGTAACTAGAGTAACAGAAGAACCACAATAACCAGAGAGATGTAGAGAAGATGCACAAATAACCTTGGTGATGAAAGGAGGACACGGAGTAGGCATGATGACAAATGTAATAAAACACACCCAGTGACACTAGCAAACACACACACACACACACACACACACACACACACACACACACACACACACACACACACACACAGCCTCCCCAGACGAGCCGCGGCCACGAAAGTAATATAAAAGCAGCGGCGAGAGACGTAATATAACAGAGGTAAGTCAGGCACATCACGGCAGGACTGACGCCTTCCTCACTCCCTCCCCAGTCATCTTCCCCACCTTCGTTCCTCGTCGGTTCCTCCTCACCGCACCCAGCTCCCCAGGGCCCCGTCGCTTCCCCGCTGCTGCCCCGCCTCTTCGTTCCCCAGGCGTCTCGGTGCGTTTGGTGCGTGGCATTTGTCGTCGTCGTCGTCGTCTTGTTATCTTGAGACTCCGGACCCGTAGCACTTTTGTTCCCCCCACCGCTAGAGGGTAAACGAATTGGTTGGTAAGAGTGAGCGGGTCCTCTCTCTCTCTCTCTCTCTCTCTCTCTCTCTCTCTCTCTCTCTCTCTCTCTCTCTCTCTCTCTCTCTCTCTCTCTCTCTCTCTCTCTCTCTCTCTCTCTCTCTCTCTCTCTCTCTCTCTCTCTCTCTCTCTCTCGTAAGAAATAAAACTATACATTCTTGTTTCGAGTGAGGAATGTAATCCAGTTTTTTTCCCTCTTATGTCTACTTCCTTCCTGCGTTTTGGCGCGAGTCATGAATTTCAAATGTGATCTGAAAGGCACCAGAAGGAAAGGTTTTTATTGTACCTATTCTTCTGACATTTATTTCCATATTTGTCACCTATCTAACCTGCCCTCTTGTGTTGTTTCTCCTCCTCCTCCTCCTCCTCCTCCTCCTCCTCCTCATTGACACCTCCAAGATGGCTGCGACTCTTAAGACATTTATTAGATCTATAGTTTACCGCTTTCCTCTTCTCATTCCTCACTCTCTCTCTCTCTCTCTCTCTCTCTCTCTCTCTCTCTCTCTCTCTCTCTCTCTCTCTCTCTCTCTCTCTCTCTCTCATCTTTGTTTACCTGCTCCCCGCTTCATCAATCACTTTTTTCCTCCCTTGCTGTTTTTAGAGTCTTTCATTTCTAGTTTTTCTTATTCCCTGCAATGTCTTTGTGTAAGTTTTATGCTTTTTTTTATATATTTGCTCGTAACTCTTATTTTGCACACGTGGTTTGATTTAAATATTTGCTGTTTCTTCTTACGTCTTAATTATCTCCACTTTTTCCTCCTTTTTTTATGAAGTTTTGTATTTTTTTTATTATTTTTGTTAAGTTATATCTTAGTTATTTTGTTTTTTTCTCGCTTTTCTTATTTTTTCTTTGAGTTTGTGTGTTTGTCACGGCACAGAATTTTTTATCTTTTTCATATTTTGACTTTTATTTTATTTCCACTTGATAAACTATATAAAGTATCTCTTGTTTCTACAGTTTTATACATTTTTTTTTTCTTTGATGGTGATGCTGCTGCCAGATCACAGTCTGCCATTTTAACATCACTTTTTATTAACTTTGTTTCATCTTTCTAATTATTTTCATCTTTATAGCGCATCTTGTCACTGGAACTTTTTACTTGCTCTCTTTGATGTTCACGTTCTTTTCTTAGACACACACACACTATTTTAAGCTTCATTTTATCATTCAGTCTGTGGGACATATTTCTAGTTTAAATTATTAACTATAGCTCATCTTTTTTTGTGTATAATTTCTTTAATTTTATCATTTCTGTGATGATGACGTTCATTTTCTCACGACACAGGTCTCGTCACTAGATACGTCACTCAAGAAGACGATAGAGTCATAGCCGATGTGCTGAAACTCTTGGATCTCTCACCACGACCATGTTTAAAGGCCACAAAGATGATCAGTTGGGTCATCAAGAGTGTTTCTTCTGTTCATAGTTTTAAAATCATGTTAATCTGCCACTATAATTATAAAAAACACTCTTTGAAACCCGTGTAATTTCAACTGGAGCCTTTTGAATGTAGTGGTGTGGCGCGGAAGTGTTTCAGAATATGAGCTTATGTTATACGATCCCTAGAGTAAAACCACCACTGAGGCAAATAAATAAAAAGCAAAAGACATTATGATGTAATGTATATAAAACCTGGTCAGTGCGCCCTGAGGCTCTTCCTTTAATGATGCCTCCATACTGTATGACTAAACACAGCGTCATTGTTCTAGCGAATTTTCTTGATGAATATTTATGATGTTTGCAGTTTAATTTTATATCACTGATGTTTATCTTGAAGGGAATATTTGCAGCACAGTTTTATATCTGATCTTTGCTTCTGTTGATGATGGTTTACGGAAGTGGAGTGTCGATACAAGAATAAAATCGTTATGTTTTGTTTCCATCGTCTGTTAGGGTTAGGACGGTGCCTCCTAACGAAGGACTTTGGTTGTAGAACTTATATGCATGTATATAGAATATTCCGCAACGGCAGATATTAAGTGGAAGCGAATGAAAAGCGAAGCATCAACAAAACGAGAACAGCAATCACCACAAAGGGGATAAAGGGGATGACGTAACTGTATCAGTGCGATGCGGGACACACAAGAGCCATACATGGATTGTACAAGACTAAACACAATGGCAGTGATAACAATGATAATGATACACGCGTGGTACAAAAGTGTATTCGGTGATCTATTATTGGAACATTTTGTTGGCGAGGCTTTCGCCACACGCTAACATGACTCGCGTGCAGAATATTGCCAAACTATTTAAGAGGAAAAAAGCCATAACACCGCGTAATTAATTGCATTAACATTACAACACAGCTCGCCTACTAAGTATACTTATCATAATTAGTGTGTTTCATGCGTCTGAATAATATGAATTTTTTTCTTTTAAAACAACAAAAGTCAGTCAAAACATAATATGACTGCGAGAGAGTGAGTGAAAGAGTGTGTGTGTGTGTGTGTGTGTGTGTGTGTGTGTGTGTGTGTGTGTGTGTGTGTGTGTGTGTGTGTGTGTGTGCGTGCGCGCGCGCGCGCGCACGTTTGTGAGTGCATGCATGCCGCTAACAGCTTAATACCTTGTCGTGTTCCCATACAGAACCAAATCACTTAATGAAAGCAATCATAGAGCGAAGCGTTCCTAGCGTAAACACATCCGCGACACTAACTCCACGCTGACACGATCAAAACTGCAACGAGCGCCACAAACATTGCCCTTGTGTCCACGAACTCACGAGCTTACCAAGGGTTCTGAAGGGGAGATCTGGGACTGTATTGTGAAACGCTTCCACGCCGCACCTTCACTGCTTTCAAAATGCTCCACTTTAAGTTCACTGGTTTTTAATGGTGTTTTTTTTAAAGGTTCTTATGACATATTAATGCATTTTCTACATTATTAAAAGGAGGAACAGTCTTGAGAATCCGGCTAATAATCTCTGTGGCCTTTGAAAAGAGTCGTGTTAAGAAAGCAAGGCGTTTTAGAGTTCTGGCCCTGATCTTCTGTGATTTAGCGATGATGCTCGTACACATAAAGCACCCGGATTGGGGTACTATGCTCGTACACTAAACACGCTGTATGCAAATACTGTATAGACTCTAAATAATGCAGGATGGAGAGGGACGGAAACAGCGCCATCTGTTTATCGGATATCGAATTGCTGTGCTCGTCCATCCATGGTCCTTTTTTTTCGGCCATTCCTCAGCTGTAATAGAAATAATGCAGCTGGGGTGTGATGGTGTGTGTGTGTGTGTGTGTGTGTGTGTGTGTGTGTGTGTGTGTGTGTGTGTGTGTGTGTGTGTGTGTGTTTGCGTATGAGCAAGTTATAATGTTCAATTTCCACGTGAATATCATGGATGAGTGATGGGAATAGACAGGCCATTCAAGAATGGTAGGTAGAAACAAGACCGGCACACACACACACACACACACACACACACACACACACACACACACACACACACACACACACACACACACACACACACACACACACACACACACACACACACACACACACATTGCCATAATATACATAAACTAAACTAACAGGCATAAACTGATGGTGTGTGTGTACTGATGGTGTGTGTGTGTGTGTGTGTGTGTGTGTGTGTGTGTGTGTGTGTGGCAGGAGCAAAGCCTTTAGAAAACCTTTGCGGCACATTTTAAGGTCCTCTGTTGCCACAAACTCTCGGTTCTCGCGGTAAATATTCTCGTCCTATGTTTGTCGTGAATATTAAATTGATGTTCTTTTTTTCCGCTGAAAGCTGCAGGGAAAGTATTGTAGTCTTAATCTTAATATAACTTGCGGCTTGAGAAAGATGAAAGACAGCAGAGTTAATACTTGTTTTCCACCTGTATAAGCGTTACTGTAATTAGCGTTACCTGTATTACCAAGAACATAATATATATTCCTTAAAGATGAAATTCTGAAAGTCTAGCTGGTAGAAGTCTCCATCCATTTTGAGGCGCCATAATGAAGGATATTGTGAAGTGAATACCCGGAGAGAGCTGCCCGACAAGACCAACTTCGGTTTCCGGCGGTAAATATGAACTTCAGCAATAGATGAGCGCGAGACTCCCGGCAATCATTGTTTTTCCCACGAAGAAAAATGTAGTCGTGGAAGAAAGGAACGAGTCTTGAGGAGGAAGAAAAGCAGGAGGAGGAGGAGGAGGAGGAGGAGGAGGAGGGCGACGAAGAAGAATAAGAGGAAGTGAGCAAGATGGAGGCAGGAGAGGTGAAAAAGCAAGAAGAAGAGGCCTGATTGATGGCTCCTGGAGCGAAATGTGGAGGCCAGGATTAGAGTGAAGAAGCAAAAGCGCAAAACAAACGTTGAAAGTGAAGCTGAGGGAAGGGAAGAAAGAACGAAAGGCGAACGGAAGGACTGAGAAAGTTTTTAAAAGTGAGCTAACACTCTGCCGCCTGCGACGTGTAACCGTGGCAATATTTCACAAGCGGGAGTGAGCAGATGTGTGAGTGAGTAAGAGAAAACAAAGGGAACCAGGATCGAGTTGCCGGCATGCGAGTAGATACAAAAAAAAAAAAAAAAGAAAGAAAGCAGCACGAATTCCCTTGTCGTACCCGAGTCAGGACAGAGAAACCTTCCATGCACACTGACCGGGACTCGATTCTATTAATTTGTTTCAATCTGGACCGCGAGAAGAAGGGAAAATGGGTCCTTAATGGGGTGTAACGTAAGGCCTCGCGCCAAATAAACGTGATATATGCAACAGGCCCTTATTTACCGCGCGGTGGAATAAGACGCTAAGCCACAGAGGCGAGGGTGAGGTGCGTTGGGGCTTAAGTGTCGCCTCGCCTGGTCTTTATTTCTCGTTCATGAATAACCCTAACGCAGGAAAAGTAATATTTTACCGAGGGGAACTTGTTGTATGGTGTTTGTGCCTCCGTCTGTCCGGCCGTCTGTCTGTCTGCCTGTCTGGTTCTTTGTTCATGTGTCTGTGTATCGTGTTTTATATTCATTCAGTTAAAGCGTGGATATTGTTCGGTTTATTGTTTAGGAAATTGATATATATTACGATATTTGTGACTTCCAGAAAGTTTTCTAAATATTTCAGGTTATATTTAGAACAAGGAAGTTACTGAATTCTAGTGCTGGATATTGGGAAGTAATAGCTATTTGTGCGATTTTTAATGGGACGTAGTCGATAGGTACTAGTGTTTAGGGTATTGAATAATAATTGACACACACACACACACACACACACACACACACACACACACACACACACACACACACACACACACACACACACACACACACACACACAAATACTGTATATTGATAAACAGATAGAGAGAGAGAGAGAGAGAGAGAGAGAGAGAGAGAGAGAGAGAGAGAGAGAGAGAGAGAGAGAGAGAGAGAGAGAGAGAGAGAGAGAGAGAGAGAGAGATGAAAGATAAAATGTATGCCAGGAAATAACACACACACACACACACACACACACACACACACGCTGCACTGTCCACTAGTATCAACACATATTCACGCAGGTAAACACGCATAAATAAAATTACCTCTAATAGAATATACCGACAACCGACAGGACCAGCGGCCGGAGGGAAAAGAGTCACTGAAATAGAAAACAGACCAAATGAAATGTATGCAAACACGAATGAAAGTATAATTAGATATAACAACAGATAAAAAGGCCCGATCACACACACACACACACACACACACACACACACACACACACACACACACACACACACACACACGCCAATGGTGCAGGGAGGAAAGTCCCGGGTTCGATTCCCAGGCCAGGGCAGGAGTCTTTGGGCAGCCTTCTCTGCAGTGTAGCCCCAGTTCACCTGGCAGTGATTAGGTACCTGGTGTATGTCGGGAGTTGTGACCCGCTGCTTAGGGAGGAGAAGCAAACTCCCGAGAAAAAAAAATGCACGTGGTGGTCTGATCAGGAAGAGAGAGAGAGAGAGAGAGAGAGAGAGAGAGAGAGAGAGAGAGAGAGAGAGAGAGAGAGAGAGAGAGAGAGAGAGAATGAAAGATAAAATATATTCCAGAAAATAATTAACACACACACACACACACACACACACACACACACACACACACACACACACACACACACACACACACACACACACACACACATGCGCGCGCATCCATAGCCAATTAGAATCAAAATAAAGAGAAAAAGGATAAGTAATGAATGAAAGAAGAATATAAAGCAAAGATTCAATTTCCACCCCGAGATCACATGAACGTAAATGATAAACACATACAATTTTTGACAGATATTAATTCACTGGTCATTAATGTGGGTGGAAAATGTAGCGTCGGCCAGTCAGAGGCGACAACGAGACGAAAAAAACTATTCCTTTGATCCCCCCTCCCTCTCCCTCTCCCTCTCTCCCCTCGGCCCGCCCACTCTATACTCCCCGCATCGGATTTATTAATTTTTCGCGCACTCAGGCTAAAAAAACGAAGGGGGGCGAGGATTGGGCAGTGGTGGCGAGGGAGGAAAAGGAGGGGAGGAAAATTTATCAGGGGCGAAAGTATAAATTTTATGTATTTTGTCTGTTTTTATGCCATTATTATTATTTTTTTTTCGTTGGGGGTGTTTAGGTTAGTGTGTGTTTGTGTGTGTGTGTGTGTGTGTGTGTGTTCTTTCCAAACAGTTATTGCATGCATTTCTTTTGATGCGTGGATATTTCACCAGTTATTTGTTTCTGTGTGTGTTTGTGTGTCTGCTTGTTTATTTTGCGTGTGTGTGTGTCTGTTGTGCGTGGCTGTGTCTTGTTATAGTGTGGATGGACACTTTGACCGCCTCTCACCTCCCCTCACACACCTGCCTTTCCCCCTCCCCTCCTTCCTGTCCCTGCCTTCCTACACACGTGAATGGGCAGGTATGTATTTAACGGTATGGAAATATTACAAAGAGGATCCCGTGTGTGTGTGTGTGTGTGTGTGTGTGTGTGTGTGTGTGTGTGTGTGTGTGTGTGTGTGTTTGTAGAAGTGTTGTCAGTATTTCAGTGTGTTGCTCTTCACTAGAATTCCTTCGAGTGAGTGAAATTTGCTGCAATCAGACGTTTTCATTTCTCATAATTTCTCTCATCAGCTGCATTCTCTCTTTCCTCTTCCTCCTCCTCCTCCTCAGCACCTCCTCCTCCTCCTCCTCCTCCTCCTTCTCCTCCTCCTCTGCACCTCCCGCAAAGGTCTCCAAGGCACGACAAAAATAAATAGCTTCAGGTTGAGCTGCAAAATTAAACGAAGAATATATATTGTTGAGTCTTCACTCGCTGCTAATTGGCGATTGAAGTTCTGAAGGCTGCTGGCAAATCAATAACATCATTAACTGTATTCTGTCAGCGTGTCTGTTTCTTTATGTTGCTTTCATCTTTTTTTTTTTTTTTACTTCTTTGTATCTTGTTATGTT
Source organism: Scylla paramamosain (assembly GCF_035594125.1). Taxonomy (NCBI): domain Eukaryota; kingdom Metazoa; phylum Arthropoda; class Malacostraca; order Decapoda; family Portunidae; genus Scylla; species Scylla paramamosain. The sequence goes on from NC_087178.1 coordinate 16,401,236, forward strand.
TTATTGTTATTTTTTTTCGTCACTTCTGGAGAATAATGGAAAACGTGATTGTTTTTATATGGATGTGTTTTAATGTATTTACTCGGAAAGGGATACAAATTTTCTCTCTCTCTCTCTCTCTCTCTCTCTCTCTCTCTCTCTCTCTCTCTCTCTCTCTCTCTCTCTCTCTCTCTCTCTCTCTCTCTCCCCGTCCATGTCACTGTAATATTAGTTTTTTTTTTTCGTTGTTTTGCACACTGCCTTTTCTTTTTATGCCGCGCCAAGTGGATTCGGTTGTGCAGCTGAGGTGGAAGTTACTCCGGGCTGTGAGGGAAGGTGAAGGGAGGTGAGGGGAGGCCGCGGCGCAGTATGGGGAGAGGAGAAGAAATATGAGGGGCTGGAGGGAGTTGAATGGGCTGAGTGTTGTAGATCATGAGGGGAGATGTTATTGGCCATGAAGGGGAGGTGTGCTGGGGGGAGGAATGAAGATGAAGAGCAGGGATGCCAGAGAGAGAGAGAGAGAGAGAGAGAGAGAGAGAGAGAGAGAGAGAGAGAGAGAGAGAGAAGGGTGGGAGATTTTTTTGCATTGCTAACTTTTGATCATCTGCTGGTAAACTTTTAATTAATTGTAAGAATATGAAAGATAAAGAAAAAAAAAGAAATATTAAACAGACGACAAAAATAGGAAATAGATAAAGTATAAGATAGGAAATATGTCAGTAATTTGATAAAGGGATTGGAGATTGAATAAAACATAAAGAAATTTGTTATAAGTTAGAGTAAAAACCTTTTTTTAATCATCTTGACCTCAAAGATGACCCGGTTATTGATTTTGTCATAAACAGTAATCAATCTTTATGCAACATTGCCTAGTCCTTTGTTCTTCCTGTTCTTTGTTTTCCTTTTTTTTTTTCTCTCTCTCTCAACTATACTCCTTCCCACCTCCCCTTCTCTGTCTCCCTTCGCCTCAACTTTACTCTCATTCTATATTTATTTTTTTTTTCGCTGTGGACTATCCTTTGTTCCCTTTATTTCCCAAAAACCCTCCTTTTCTCCTTCCCTTCTCTCCTTTTCTCATTTGTACCTTCTCTCATTTTCTTCTCTCTTCCATATAAGTTCCTCTCTTTAAACTTCTTATTTTCTGTCCTCCCTTTCTCTTCCCTGTAAGTTTTCTCTTTTTTTTTTGTCTAATTCCCTTCCTTTCCTCTTTGTTTCGTCCCTTCCGTTTCTTCTCTTGTCCTCCTCCTCCTCCTCTCTTTTCCCTGTGACCTGTTCTTCCCAGCATGACCTCTTAGTTCCCTTGTGTCATCGGTATTGATTTCTCATCAGCTGATTGGTTCTCTGGCTTGTGGAGGCGGTCAAGCCGTGACCTCTATCTTGAAAGACGACCCCCGAAACCACCCCCCTTTGACCTCGCCCGGTAAAGGGGAGGGGAGCTGAGGGCAAGACAAGAAAGGAGAGAGATTTTCTTATTTTCATTGTTTTCTTTCGTAATCCTCCGCGTCTGTGTCTTCGTCAGCGCTTCCTTGTTCTTTCCTCGCTTTTATTCTTTTCGTGTTCTCATCCTCCTGCTCCTGCTCCTCCTCCGTCTTCCCTTCCTCCCTATTTTCTTTCGTTATCCTCCTAGTCCATGTCTTCGTCAGCATTCCCTTATTCTTTTATCGCTTTTTTTTATCCTCGCGTTCTATCCTCGCTCTCTGTCCTCCTCCTCCTCCTCCTCCTCCTCCTCCTCCTCCTCCTCCTCCTCCTCCCTATTTTCTTCTGTTATCCTCTCCGCTCCTGTCTTTGTCAGCATTCTCTTATTCTTTTCTCACCTTCTTATCCTCGCATTCTCCCTTCCTCCTCCGCCTCCGCCTCCTCCTCCTCCTCCTCCTTCCGTGCCGGCGAAAGAAGTGCTTATCGCTGTTTCACAGTTCGAGCGTCCGTGTCAACCTGTCACGCCGCCTCGGAAAAAGTTCAAAATAATGAAAAGATACATGATACATCCGGATTTTGTCAGACACGAGAGAGAGAGAGAGAGAGAGAGAGAGAGAGAGAGAGAGAGAGAGAGAGAGAGAGAGAGAGAGAGAGAGAGAGAGAGAGAGAGAGAGAGAGAGAGAGAGAGAGAGATTCTTGAAATTTTAATCTTTCATGAATATATCACAAAGGCTGACAATAAAAAGGATGTTTAGAGGAAATTTTAAATGGTGAAGGATGGAATATTGCACGAGAAATTTTTGGAAAACGCGTGCACATAATATTAAAAAAATGTTCAAACACACACACACACACACACACACACACACACACACACACACACACACACACACACACACACACGGGACAACAGAATTAGCACCATTTCTTACATGCGTGCTGGGATTCGAACCTCTCCCTTCGCACAGACTACTAACCAAGCAGCTAGGGAAGGTAATTACTTCATCAGCACGACACACGCACGTGGGGATTAAAGAAAGTAAAAAAGAGAGAGAGAGAGAGAGAGAGAGAGAGAGAGAGAGAGAGAGAGAGAGAGAGAGAGAGAGAGAGAGAGAGAGAGAGAGAGAGAGAGAGAGAAAAAAAAAAGGAAGAGGAAAAAAAAGAAAATTACCTTCATTGAATTACGCAGAATGTAAGATAATACAATAAAGAAGATGCATGAGGGAAAAAAAGAAACTGGAAAAGAGGTTGAAAAGGCAGAAAAGAAAAAAAAAAAAAGACCATTATCGAATTTCTCAGAATGTGAAATGATACAAAAAAAAAAAAAACAGCGAATAATTAGTGAAAATTCTGAATGGACAATGAGAACACGCCTGGACAATAAAACACACACACACACAAATAAAATAAATAAATAAACAAATAAATAAAAAAAGATAAATAAATAAATAAAAGAATAGATAAATAAATAAAAACTTTCTGCTATTCTACTCCACATATCACGCTTAGTTTCTCCCTTATGACTACGGACCATTCGAAAACTTCTGCGCCACACCTCCACTCCATTCAAAAGCCTCTAGTTGAAGTAACACGAGCATTAAAGGCTGTCTTTATGGCTTTACTGACAGATTAACGATATTTCTGCATTATTAACCGAAGAAACACTCTTGAGAACCGGGTCTGTCATTTCTATGGCCTTTGAAAACAGTCGCGGTGAAGAGCAAATTCAGAATACAATATATCATAAGTATTTGTGTATGTATGTATATATTTAGAAGCACCCTCAAGGACGGCGAGGCTAATCATCTCTGTGGCCTTTGTAAATAGTCGTGGTGAAAAAGCAGAGCGTTTCACAATACTGGCCAATCTGTCACAAGTTTTTTTACCATGTTATTACTAGTATGTGTGTGTGTGTGTGTGTGTGTATCTTTTTTTTTTTCTGCCTCTTCTGCCTCGACGCGAACGCTTCTTCCCCTTAATTATAACTTTTGGCGCACTTTCCTGACGCATAATTCCCAACCGGAGTTTTACATTCAAGCGTCGATGAAGTTACATGATTTTCCACCTTTTTGTCACTTGTTTAATGATATTTTGATAGGTATATATATTTTTTGGCCTAACCCTTCTCCCATTCTCTATTTTTTCTGTCCATTTTCTTCCTTTTCCTGTTTCTTTGTACCATTTCTTTCATCTTTCCATTCCCTTAGGTCTCCCGCCCCCAGAGAGAGAGAGAGAGAGAGAGAGAGAGAGAGAGAGAGAGAGAGAGAGAGAGAGAGAGAGAGAGAGAGGAGCGGAAAAGTGTCTGGAAAAGAAAGAATGAGGAAAGGTTTTTTGGAATAATTCATGTCGCGGTGATGGGAAAATACAAACGTGTGTTTCCTCTCTCTCTCTCTCTCTCTCTCTCTCTCTCTCTCTCTCTCTCTCTCTCTCTCTCTCTCTCTCTCTCTCTCTCTCTGTCTCGTTTTCATATCTCTCCATGCATCCATCTTTGTATCTATTCATCCATCCGTCCATTAATTTATCTATCTACCTCTATTTCGTCTTCTTAGGCCAAGAAGGAGGAAGAGAAGCGGAAGGAGGAAAAATTTTGTCTTAAGCGAGAGAGAGAGAGAGAGAGAGAGAGAGAGAGAGTTAAGGTGGATAGGTACGTACATTTCGGGGGAAAGGGGAGGAAAGGTGAGGAAATACTGCGCGTGTAAGAAAGGGGAGCGGTAGGAAGAGGGGGAAGGGATGGAGAGATTGGAGGGGAGGAAGAGGAGGGGGAGGGTGAAGAGGCGAGGCGGAACGTCAAGCTTGCATTACTAGTTGAAGGGAAACAAGGAAGGAAAAGGGAAACACGTGAAATGTCATTGTGTTTTTCCCTTTTTATGACTTTTCTTCTCTCCTATTCCTGTCTGTTGCTCTCTCTCTCTCTCTCTCTCTCTCTCTCTCTCTCTCTCTCTCTCTCTCTCTCTCTCTCTCTCTCTCTCTCTCTCTCTCTCGTCCTTTATTCCCTTCATTTCCTCTCACCCTCTTGCTCTCCTTCCAACAACTCAAAAATCAAGTTTTATTTCTCTTTTACTTTTATCTTTGAACTTCATCTAAATTTCTCTCTCTCTCTCTCTCTCTCTCTCTCTCTCTCTCTCTCTCTCTCTCTCTCTCTCTCTCTCTCTCTCTCTCTCTCTCTCTCTCTCTCTCTCTCTCTCTCTCTCTCTCTCTCTCTCATATGCATTTCAATTTTGTCTTCATTCATCATTCATGCAGTTATTTTTCGTATTATTTATATTTTTACCCTTTAATTTATGTTTCTCTCTCTCTTTGTTGCCTTTTCTTTATCTTTCCTTCTTTTATTTTTCCTTTCGTTACACAATACATATGTTTTAAATATTTTCCATCCTTTTTCTATTTTCCTCATTTTCTTTTGCTTGCCTTCTTCCCTGCTCTTTTCTTCCTCTCGTATCCCAGTTCCTTCCTTTCTTTGTTCCTTACTTAGTTTCTTTCATCACCTTTTCCTTTTCTCCTTCCCTAAAATTAATTACATTGCCTAACCTCACTTCTTTTTGACCTCCTCCTCCTCCTCTTCCTCCTCCTCCTTCTCTCCCTGCTCGTTAAGTCACTTCGTTAGTAAGAGAAAGGGGAAAGGAGGGGAAGGAGTGAAATGAAAGCACGGAAAAGTCAGCACAGAGATAGACAGAAACAAATTACAAAAGGCGAATGGGAAAGAATGATTTTGTGTGAAGCAATTTATGTTCCGTTATACACTCGGCCTTGTGCTCGTGGAAACAAACCTCTTGCTGTATTTAATGTTTTCCAAAGATGAGAAATTCAGAATTCTAGTACAGTGCGAGCGCCATTTACGTGAGAGAGAGAGAGAGAGAGAGAGAGAGAGAGAGAGAGAGAGAGAGAGAGAGAGAGAGAGAGAGAGAGAGAGAGAGAGAGAGAGAGAGAGAGAATAGGAAATTGCTGGCAGTCTAGAAGCAAATATACACCTCGAAAAATGAGGATTAGAGTAAAAAAGACTATATTTCATTCATCTATCCTTGCTCAGGGAGAGGGAGAGAGAGAGAGAGAGAGAGAGAGAGAGAGAGAGAGAGAGAGAGAGAGAGAGAGAGAGAGAGAGAGAGAGAGAGATGGAAGTGGCAAAGATAACGTGCATCTTGATTGATTACCAGATTCCCTCTCCTTTTACCTTTCCCAAACTATCTCCTCCTCCTCCTCCTCCTCCTCCTCCTCCTCCTCCTCCGTCCCATCGAACATACCTTATTCCTTCTGCTCTTCTTCCCCCGTCACGCAAAATGATTCCCCGTGGAGGTTTGATTGAGTGACGTGTGGGGGACTGCAGCGGGCGGGGCGTGTGATGGTTGTAATGGAGGGTCCCTGGGTGGGGGAAGGGTGATGGGGGAGGGGGAGGTGTGGTGGTGTGGTAGGGAAGGATTTAATGGTATGGTGTTGTTGTTGTTGTTGTTGTTGTTGTTGTTGTTGGTGGTGGTGGTGGTGGTGGTGGTGGTGGTGCTGTTGATGGTGGTGGTGGTGTCGTGTTTTCTATTTAAATTAGTTTTCTTTTTTTTTTCTTTATTTGTGAGTTTACTGGATTTTTGTAGTTTATTTTCGTTCTCATTATCAATTTACGTTGTGTCACAGGAAAGGAATTCATGTTGTACGGTTTTTTTTTTTTTTTTTTTTTCTTTTCTGTTATTTTTTCGTTCTTTCCTTCACTATTTGAATATTTAGTTAGATTACTAGCTTATTTTCGTTCTCATGATTTATTAACGTTTCGTCATTTGGAAGAATTTAATGTTGGTATTTTTCTCTTCAAATTTCGTTTTTCGCTCGCTGTTTTCCTTCCTTATATATATTTTATTAGATAAGTTTATCCTCGTTTTTATAATTTATTTCATTTGTGTCACCGGGGAAGGATTTAATGGCGCATATTGTATTGCTCATTCATGTTGTTTTTATTTATTTATTTTTTTATAATTTACTGGATACGTTTTAGTTGCATTCTCTAATTTTTCTTCTCGATCTTTTCACTCGAGTTTTCTTTGTACTTTTCTCCTTTATTTCCCTGTTTTATTAAGTTGCTTTGTACTTTTCTTTATTTTGTGCGTCCTTCTTATTCCTTTCCTTTATTTTTTCTTTATTAAGTTATATTGTTTATCTTTTATTATTTTTATTCGACTATTTAATCCAAATCTATTTTTTATTAGGTCATGATTATCTTTTATTATCTTTGTTCGAGTTTTTTACCCAAATCTCTCTCTCTCTCTCTCTCTCTCTCTCTCTCTCTCTCTCTCTCTCTCTCTCTCTCTCTCTCTCTCTCTCTCTCTCTCTCTCTCTTTCATGTTTGCCACCACGCGGCGCCCTTCACCCCTGCTCTATGGCCTTGTTTTTACACAGTCTCCCCTTGTTATTCTACTTGCCGCTTGGCGTGTCTGTCTCCGTTTTTCATTCCCCCACAAAATAGTTGTTTACCCGTTTTCATTATAATACCAGCTTCGTGTCATCCCTTCGTTTTCTGTCCACTTGGAATATATATAGATTAATTTTCCGTTTTCTTCCATCTTTTTATTCTGGTATGGTAAATTTAAGTAAACTATTTTTGTTTTGTTTTTCCTTCTTTGGTATTGTAATGAGGAAATCTAAAAGGAAGAGGAAGTATTAAGAGTGTTTTTGTGTGTCACGTAATGAATCTCGTTTTCTTTCTGTTGTATAATGGACGTTCGGTAGATGGGGAACTTATGCTTCTATTGTTTGTGTTGTTTTGTCTTATTTTTCTTTTTATATATACATTATCTTCCTTCTCTAACTTTTTTTTTTTAGTTACGGAGGACAATGTTTTTTTGCTATTTTTCCTCCTCCTTCTTTCACCTATTCAGATATTTTCACTGTCCCTGTGTTAGTTCTTGTTGTTTGTGCAGTTTCGTCATTTCTTTTTCCTTCGTTATGCAAGTTTCTTTCTTCACACATTTTTTGCCCCACTTGTTTTCGCATTTTTTCCCTTCCTCAACTGTGCATTTTTTGCGGTGTTTATTCTCTCCCCTGCAGTCGGGCCAAGCCTTCTTCCTCCTCACTATTTCTGCGTCATTTTCTCTTTTCTTTTCCTTCACTATTTTCCATCCTCCTCACATCTTTCACCCATCACTTTTTCCTCCAAGAATTATGCATCATATACCAACTCCTCGATTATTCATCCTTCCACTTCCTGCTCCTCCTTCTCCTCCTCCTCCTCCGTTCCCCTCGCACGTCTCTTCCCTCCCTTGCCTTATTTCTTTTCCTCCTGCCCCTCCTTCCCTCCTTCCATCAATTACTGAGGCAAACCACATAGTGTATAAGCTCAGACAGCCTTCAATAATAAGAGGGGAGAACTCAATAAAGTGTAGAAATGCTTCTCCCTTCTCGCTTAGTTTTTCTTCTCTCCCTATTCGCAATCCCTACACCCCCCATCCCCCACTTCTCCCCCTTTTCTATTCCATTTCTTTCCCCTTCCCCTTTTCCGGGCTTTTCGTTCTCCCTTCATCCCTTCATTGTATAACCTAATCTGTGTCTCGCATATTGATTGCTTTTGTATCTATCCAGGATGAAGGAGTGAGGGAGAGCGTGAAAGGGATGGAGAGAGTGCACGAGGAGATAGTGAGGGAGGGCAAAGAGAGATATGGAAGGGCAAAGGGAGAGATGGGAGAGGTTACGTGTATGTGAAAGTTCATTTTTCCAAGCTCCAGTATCCTCTTATCTCTGTATCTTTCCCTGTATCTCTCTCTCTCCCGCTCCTCCTTTTCCTCCCTTACGTCCCTCCAAACCGCCTTAAGTTGATCCTAATACGCTTCCGAAGGCTTACAGTCACACCAATTCTCCGCGTCAGCCCCGCCTATTTCTTCCCCCTAAGGCCACGCTTCACCTCCTGGCGCCCACACCCCTCCCCTCCCCTCCATTCCCCTCACTTTCTTAACATTGACCATCCTCCCCTCACTACCACCCACAGATCTCTCCTCCTCCTCCTCCTCCTCCTCCTCCTCCTCGACCACCCGTATCTTTAGCCCTCTTCCTTCCTCCTCCTTCTGATATCTCTCCTCCCTCCTCTTCCTCCTCCTCCTCCTCCTCCTCCCCTCTGCCGCCTAAGACTTAAGCCATCCTCCTCCTCCTCCTCTTCCTCCTCCTCCTCCTCCTCCCTGACCCTCTCCTCTGGATCTCTTATTCTCCCTCCCCTGGCATTCCTCCTCCTATTTCTCCTCCTCCTACTTCCTCCATGCCTACCTCCTTTTTGGAATCTTCAGCCTTTCTTCCCAGTCCAGCGCTTCTCTTCCCTCCCTCTCCATTCTCTCTCTCTCTCTCTCTCTCTCTCTCTCTCTCTCTCTCTCTCTCTCTCTCTCTCTCTCTCTCTCTCTCTCTCTCTCTCTCTCCCCCATCGTTTCACATACTGTTGTCATACATTCCACAGTTAAGTACGTAGCAATTCTAGAAAGAAATATCAGTTCCTTAAGGCTAAAATAATATGGAAAACGTTAAGGAAATAAAAAAGGGGAAATAAAGTTAGCTTCTAGCCGTATAATTTAGTGTGTGTGTGTGTGTGTGTGTGTGTGTGTGTGTGTGTGTGTGTGTGTGTGTGTGTAATCACTTTTTTTCCCTTCCTAGCCACTATTTTGTGGGACTGGTACGCCGACTTCCATTAGATATATATAATCCCCCCCATCTCCCCTTTCCAGACCTTTCGTTCTTCCACCCATCCCCCTTCCCCCCAATCTCCCCTTCCCATCACCCCCATACCGCAGGGTAGGGAGCAGAGCTGTTACGTTCCCTCCACGCCGCTGGGACACGCATGAAACAGCTGTGTTCTTTCAGTCTTCCTCTTATCCTCCTCCTCCTCCTCCTCCTCCTTCAAGACCTCCTCCTCCTCCTCTCCCAGGCCTTCGTCTACTCCAGTTTTCCCTGTATGTCATAGAATAGTTGCTGTAAACACCCCAGTAAGGACCAACGTATCTGCTGCTGCTTCTTCTTCCTGTGATTCTTTGTGGTTCTCTTCCTCGTCGTCGTAGTTGTCCTCCTCCTCCTCCTCCTCCTCCTCCTCCTCCTCTAATATCCTGCTTCTTCTATCCTATCTTCTCTGTTAGCCTTTCTTTTCCATTAGTAGTGTAGAATACTTACCCAAACATCTTCGTAAGAACTTCAAGGTCTGTTGCTATTTGGTCCTCCTCCTCCTCCTCCTCCTCCTCCTCCTCTTCCTCTTCTTTCTCCTCCTCCTGTAGTAGATCACAAGCAAAGATGAAAAAAAAAAATCACAGGCCGCCAACGTATTTGATTTTTTTTTATTTTTTTATTTTTTTTATTTTTTTTATTTTTTTTTATTTTTTTGTCTATCTTCCCCCAGTGCTTGTCAAGTCTAGCCGGGTTGTCACTGTGGGTTTGTCCTTCTCTCTGTCCTGTGCACTGCTTGGTTGGTTGAGAGGAAGTGAATACAAGCTGAGCATGGAAAAAAAAAAACTTTCTCAGCATAAGGAGAAAACCAGGTGTCAGAGAGAGAGAGAGAGAGAGAGAGAGAGAGAGAGAGAGAGAGAGAGAGAGAGAGAGAGAGAGAGAGAGAGAGAGAGAGAGAGAGAGAGAGACCCGAAGGAAATGTAATGAGCTTAAACAGTTTTCAACGGAATAAGAAGATTAAATATGTATTTCTCTCTCTCTCTCTCTCTCTCTCTCTCTCTCTCTCTCTCTCTCTCTCTCTCTCTCTCTCTCTCTCTCTCCGTACACGTCACAAAAGTGCTGCCGTCAGAGAAGAAAACGGTAATGGGAAAAAAAGAAGGAAAAAATAAGCACAACAGCACTGAGCGACTTCTCTGTTTCCCCAGAAATTAGTTTGAAAAGTTCGGCCCATTTCCTCCTAGTCTTATTTATCACCTTCTTCTTCCCCTGGTAACATTTCCTATACTCCTTTCGAGAGAGAGAGAGAGAGAGAGAGAGAGAGAGAGAGAGAGAGAGAGAGAGAGAGAGAGAGAGAGAGAGAGAGAGAGAGAGAGAGAGAGAGAGAGAGAAACCAAACACACACATGCCAAAAAAAATAAATAAATAAACCACAAAAAACACATTGAAAAGAAGAGAAAAGATGAAGATGGAAAGATAAACACACACACACACACACACACACACACACACACACACACACACACACACACACACACACACACACACACACACACACACACACACACACACACACACAGAGAGAGAGAGAGAGAGAGAGAGAGAGAGAGAGAGAGAGAGAGAGAGAGAGAGAGAGAGAGAGAGAGAGAGAGAGAGAGAGAGAGAGAGAGAATGGTGACAAACTTACAAGAGACATCGGTAGAGGAGGTGGTGAGAGTCGAGGAAAGAGGTAAGAGGGTAAGCTTGAAGAGTCCTGGCGATGAGAGGGACGAAGAGGAGGACGGACAGAGACGAGCGTGTACCTTCCTCAAACCTGTTTCGAGAAGGACTACAAGGTGCCAAAGGGTGACCTGGAAGGGCCGAGAGGAGGGCGTCGGAGAGCAAAGAGTTACCTGGAAAATTCAACAAACCGTACCTGTATTGGATGTGACAGGAAGGGAAGGGGATATGGAGCAGGAGAGGGAGGGAAAGGGAGAGAGGGAGAGAAGATGGAATAGGATGAAAGGGAGGGAGGGAGAAAGTGGGGATGGGCAGAAGGAGGGGAGAAGGATGGGTGGGTGGGAGGGAATGGTGGATGGGGAGGAGGGAAGGAGGAAGGGCAGCAGTGAAGGAGGCGAAGGAGATAGATAAGGGGATTGAAAGAGACTTACAAATAGGATGCACTGAAGGAGGGAGAGAGAGAGAGAGAGAGAGAGAGAGAGAGAGAGAGAGAGAGAGAGAGAGAGAGAGAGAGAGAGAGAGAGAGAGAGAGAGAGAAACGAGAACAAACCTGGAACTCCACAAACGTCAAATACTTTCATTCTTTTCTTCTCTCCCTCCTGTACCTTCACCACCACCACCACCACCGCAACGTCCCCGCCCCGCCCCGCCTCACCATCATTATCGTCCCACCCCTTGAAGGTGACGCGGGGCCTAATAGATATAATGACGTCATCATCAGGGAGCGGGCTGGGTATTTAGGCATAATGAGCCCACGTCTTTAACCCAAAACAGGCCGGAAATTGCCTTGTTCCTTGAATTTGTGGCTTTGTGTGATTTGCTGTCCTGGCGTCTGTCTGTGTCTGTCTCTCTCTCTCTCTCTCTCTCTCTCTCTCTCTCTCTCTCTCTCTCTCTCTCTCTCTCTCTCTCTCTCTTATCTAGGAATTTTTGTTCTTCATCTCTTTTTCTGCTTTTGTCTTCCTTATGCTCTTCCTCCTCGTATGTTTTCTCTTCCAATCCACTCCATTTCCTCTTTACTTCCTCCCCTGCGTGCCTTTTTTCGTGTTGCATTATATCCATTATTCGTCTTTTTCACTGCTCCCTTTTTATCATTTTGTCTTTTTTTGTTTTCCTTTCTTCGTCCGCTCACGTCATCACGTCCGTTTTTTTTTTTTCTTCTGTCGTTTCTTTCCTTCCAAGAATTTTGCTTTCATTGCTTCTCTGTTTTTTCCTACTTTTTTGTCAACATCTGTTTCTTTTGCCTGGCTCTTGACTTTTTTCCCCCTCGCTGTATCTTTTCACTGGAATTTTAGTTTCTGATACGTTATTTTTCCCTTCGCCTTTGCAGCTTTCTTTCCTTGAGTCTGCCCTGAATTTACAGCTGTCCTCGATTCTCGTTTTCTTTGTCATGTGTACTTCATTTCCATCCCATTGTTTAATTTGCAACTCTTTCTGTACTTTGCGTTCCCCTCGTAGTACCAAATTATCTCCCCTACGTCAGGTAATGGAATAATCTCATTAACCTTCGTTCTACATTTGCTCATTGCTCCGACTAACATGACGTATCTTGGGTGGACTCTTCACTTTTCCCAGTGTCTGACTCCCATTCCCCAGTATTCTCCTACATTTTCTGAGTAAGATTCGGGACTAAGATTTCTATTTGATCCATTTTTCTTATTTTATCTTTTTTTTTTTTTTTTTTTTTTTTTTTTACCTCTGGCGTTTCATGTTCTTATGTTTTAATATTTCTTTTAATTTTTTTTTATTTCATGGTTGAGGATGTTAAAACGTTTCTGATTTTTTTTTCTATTTTCTTTTTTTTTCTTTTGCCTCTTGTGTCTCATGTAGTGTCTTTCATTTATTTTTTTATTTTTTTTATTTTTGTGTTTGAGGATTTTAACTTTTTTATTTGTGTAGATCTGGCCTTTTTGTTGTGGACCCAAATGATCTCGCTCTTACTGCACTTTATCCTAGTCAAACCATCATTTACTTGACACATTCACGGTTAGGCGGGTCTTCGGTACACTATTCGACTTCTTTCCTACAGGCTGTGGCTTCGATTCTGGCTCACTGTATATTTTTCATTGGGAGAAGCAATGTTGCCTGTAAAATATTCTGCCTTATGACTTGTTTGTTGTGGAACCGTGACTAGATACACTTCCAATACGAGTTGACATATTCTTTGCCTGGTATTCTTGACTGTACTCTGACTCAGTATTGATTCTTCTCTCTCTCGTGATTCATTCGATTTCTGGCAACTGGTGACACAGAAAAAAAATATTGACCGACTTATTTGCCTTGTCATATTTATTGTGAGTGCTATTGCTCTCTTTTCTTTTACTTTTATCTTTGAACTTCATCTAAATTCTCTCTCTCTCTCTCTCTCTCTCTCTCTCTCTCTCTCTCTCTCTCTCTCTCTCTCTCTCTCTCTCTCTCTCTCTCTCTCTCTCTCTCTCTCTCTCTCTCTCTCTCTCTCTCGCTCTCGTAATGTAGAGAAAGACCTATCGTTTTATATTTCCAAAACCTTTTCTCTCCAGACTCTCTCCACTTCCTCATCACCATCCTCTCTTATTCTCCTCATGTCTTCGCTGTTCCTCATGCACGTCCCGCCTCACTGCTATCCTCTCATCATCTGTTCCTCCTCCGACAAAAAAAAATTCACACTCAAATTCTTCCTTTGAGATGCGAGAGAGTGAAAGAACGAGTGCTGAGTCCAGACAGTCACACCCACACAAGGTCTGACCAGCACTGCAGTCTAGGTCACGAGGAGCTGGTGGGTGAGATGTGGGCAGTTTGGGGAGGTGTAGGCTTAAGAGATGCAGAGAGAGAGAGAGAGAGAGAGACGAGAACATTATTGATAAAACATAGAAGTCTAAAAAAGCAATACATTTAAATACCTCAGTAACAAAACGAACACAACAAAAGATTAAGAAAAAAAAACTGGTCATTAAAATGTCAATCTCAGCCATGCATAGCGCAGATGAGAAGACACGCCGTTGATTTATGTAAAGTTTTTTGGAGTTTCTGAAGTGATGGAGGTGAAGATCTGTATAAGTTTTGAATCGCCTTATTAGTGGAAAGTCTGACAGAAGTGGGATGGAGGAGTGAGATGGTGGCAGGGAGAGCGAAGGGGGGGAAGGGGAGGGGAGAGAAAGGAAGAGGAGGAGGAGGAAGGAAAAAAAGGGAAGTGAACATAAAGAAAATGAAAATATTGAGTCCATTCATAGTGTTGGAAAACTGGAAAGGAGATCGTGTTTATGGACAAATCTTCTGCCAAACACACGAAAAAAGCAAATTTAGTGAAGAAAGCAGAGATAGATAGATACATAGATAGATAGATAGATAGATAGATAGATAGATAGAGAGAGAGAGAGAGAGAGAGAGAGAGAGAGAGAGAGAGAGAGAGAGAGAGAGAGAGAGAGAGAGAGAGAGAGATGCTGCGCCAGTGATATGACGTAACTCTGGGTGGTTGAGATACCACAGCGAACGATCTGTAAATAAATGAAGTGGTTTTAATTTTTCAACAGGAGTAGGCTGACGTGTTTGACATTTCTCTCTCTCTCTCTCTCTCTCTCTCTCTCTCTCTCTCTCTCTCTCTCTCTCTCTCTCTCTCTCTCTCTCTCTCTCTCTGTTTTCATACTTCCTTCATTCATTTTATTTCTCCTTTCTTCTTACTTTTCATTGTTCCCCCTCCTCCTCCCTCTCCTTCTCCTCCTCCTCCTCCTCCTCCTTCCCTTCCTCGGGTCCGTCAGGGAGCCTCTTGACCTGTCAAAGTACCTGGAGAGGATGAGGCTTGTGGTGTCATTAATTTTGTAGGATTATTATTATTATTATTATCATCATTATTGTTGTTGCTGTTGTTGTTGTTGTTGTTGTTGTTGTTGTTGTTGGTTTGTGAGTAACAGTAGTGAAGTTTTTATCACAGTCTTATTTCACACATGTTTGAACAGATTTTTTTTTTTTTTGTACATCGTGAACCTTTTTTTTCGCCCTCCTCCTCCTCCTCCTCCTCCTCCTTCGCTTCCTCTTTTATTCACGTTACCTTCCTCCTCCTCCTCCTCCTCCTCCTCCTCATCCTCCTCATCCTTCTGATAAGTAGGTCACACTAAACCAGGAAAAGAAAGAAGGAAGGAAGGAAGGAAGGAAGGAAGGTTCTAACACAGGGATAGATAAAGGTTTTAAAGAAGAGGAGTAAAAGATAGTAACATTTTTATCAGTGTTTTGTTTGGTGGCGCATCGGAACTAATTAGTGATGGAAAAGATTGCGTGGAGTAGAGGAGAGAGAAGACGAATTAAAAGTAAAGAAAGAAAGTAATATGAGTAGGAATGTTGAAATGTTCGTAAATGTCTTGAAAATCTATCGCTAAGAATTTTTTTATCATTGTTTTTTTTCATATTTGTTCGTTTTTTTTGGGGGGAGGTTTTTCAATATTGTGTTGATTATTTTTGTCTTTCTATTAGTAATGTTTTCGTTTCTCTCTCTCTCTCTCTCTCTCTCTCTCTCTCTCTCTCTCTCTCTCTCTCTCTCTCTCTCTCTCTCTCTCTCTCTCTCTCTCTCTCTCTCTCTCTCTCTCTCGGCACTTCACTTCTCACCTCCTACCTGCCCCTTCTCATTTTTCATACCGGCTCCTTCCTTTCCCCCTCCCCCCTCAGTCCCCCCCTCACACTCCTCCCCCATCACTCTTCCTCTCACACTCCTCCCCTCTCACTCTTCCCCCCACATTCTTTCCCCCCAACACTTTTTCCCCCACACTCTTCCCCCCCACGTTTTCCCCTCTCACTCTCCCCTCTCACTCTTCCCCCTCTCACTCATCTTCCCCCACAGGCAAACTTAGAATATCGGAAACCAATGAGAATATCAAGGAAGCTGTGGACCGCGAGAACCTGCAAACTCTCTCTCTCTCTCTCTCTCTCTCTCTCTCTCTCTCTCTCTCTCTCTCTCTCTCTCTCTCTCTCTCTCTCTCTCTCTCTCTCTGAGCTTCCTTTCTCTCCCTTCCTCTCTAGGGGCACGGTCCGTCTCTGTCTTTTAGGTATCTTCCCTATATATAAGCTTAGTTTAGATGTTCTTTAACTCTGAGAAGGGAAAGAACTGGTATATCTATCTCCCTCTGTATCCTGACTCTCTCTTTCTCCCTCTCTCTCTCTCTCTCTCTAGCCTCTCTTCTTCCCATGGTCTGTAATATCAAGGCTTGTACGGGAGCTGAAATAACACACAGGCAAGATCAATAACACTGAAAACGTGAAAAGGTCAGATGATGTCATGATGATGAAAAATGCACTCAGTGTCTTCACATATCTGCTGAAGTTTACACGCTAATGTCTGTCTGTGTTTGAGTGTGTGTGTGTAGGAGAGGGAGGGGAGGTGTAATAGAGAACGCCCGTGTGAAAGAAACTCGCAAATACTGACGCAGGTGGAGGGGAAGGCTGAGGAGACACGTGCATGGGGAAGTGACCTTATATCGCTCGTAAACTTAGGTGGTGGTGAAGGTGAGGTGTGAAGCGTGCGAGGTGTGTGAGGTGTGTGTGAGTGGTGCCTCGTTCGAATCCACTTCAAGAGAGAGGGAGAGGGAGAGGTAGCGGGTGAAGGAGGTCGCAGAATGGAAGAGAAGAAATGCATGGAGGGAATGGAACGAAAGAATGGAGAAATGTAGAGGAATAATGCATGGAAGGAAGAAAATAGGCCGGGATGAAATATAGACGTGGGGACTTCACGGAGGAAAAATAACCAAAATCAGTGAAAAAATGAAAAGAAATGGAGACACACAGAGAGAGAGAGAGAGAGAGAGAGAGAGAGAGAGAGAGAGAGAGAGAGAGAGAGAGAGAGAGAGAGAGAGAGAATAATGTAACTCAAGGAAGACATGGGCACTTACCTGTGAAGAACGAAGGCTAAGTTACACTGTCACTAATCACGCTGCTCCCGCCCTGCCCTGGGGTGGCTGATACCTCGCTGCTCCAAGACCCTCCTTACGTCACCGGCAGCAGAGTGAGAGGGAGTAAGGGAGGATGGTGGGAAAGGAGGAGGAGGAGGAGGAAGAGGAGGAGCAGGAGCAGGAGGAGATGGTTGGGAAGGATTTTTGTATGTGGAACCGGTTATGGTAGATCAAAGATGGAAGGATTCTCTCTCTCTCTCTCTCTCTCTCTCTCTCTCTCTCTCTCTCTCTCTCTCTCTCTCTCTCTCTCTCGCGCGCGCTCGCTCGCTCGCTCGATCGACCGTTCGATCGCATGCATTGCAAGGTTGCTAATCAAACAATTTCATGTTGCATTTCTGACGAAAATTAGAAAAATATACCTGATTAGACTGGTTAATATTCGCAGTTTGTTTTATTTTTCTTTGATTTCTCGATTATGTGCTGACGTGTCAGTTATAATGAAAAGATCAGGTGATTAAACCGAATTAGATAAATTACATCACATTGAGAAGAGCCATTACATACAAAAACAAACCTAGTCACTACCCTTACCACTACTGCGTGCACCACAATGACCCACAGTGAAATTACCACCACACACTCACTTATACTTGCAACACTCCATCCCGCAAAAAAGGCACCTGGAGAAATGTTGAGTACGATACGATTAGATGACGCTCACTGTAGATTACTGGCAGGAACGTGTCTGCGCCGGAGGTGAGGCCAAGAGGCGGCATGAAGTAGTGGCTCGTTTCCCTGCGTGACGTGGTGGAAGTTACTGTTATGAGGGCGGCCTCGTCTGGGTCGGGCAGGGCAGGTCCCGGAGGCCTCCCGCTATCAGGCTGACTTGGGGCCCTCGCCGCCACCACGTCCCGCCCATAACGTGCTGCCGCCCCGCCGCCCACCACTCACCTGCAGTCCCGGGGCTCAGGCGCGGCTCCCCATCATCCTGACACGCCCCCTCACTCTTACTGACCTGTCACGGGACTCTTCCTTCCTCTCCCCTTGCTTGACATGTCCTTAGTCAGACTCTCCCCTCGCATACACTACTCTTACCTCTCACTCAGCCCCTGCTCTCTCTCTCTCTCTCTCTCTCTCTCTCTCTCTCTCTCTCTCTCTCTCTCTCTCTCTCTCTCTCTCTCTCTCTCTCTCTCTCTCTCTCTCTCTCTCTCTCTCTTCCCCCTAAACTCCCACCCACTTTCACTCTCTTTAACCTCTCACCCAGCGCTCTCCCACCCTGTGTCAACCTCTCACCCGACCCACCTTCATAATCTGACCCTTAATCTGATCCCACTCTGACCTCTCTTCCTTCCCGCCCTCTCCCCCTTTTCCTCTCTCTTCTCTCCTCTCACCTTCAACCCGTCCTTCTACCTATTTCATACTGACCTGCTTTTTCTTCATTCCCTTGTGACCTCTTCGTCTACTACAAGGCTCTATTCTCTCTCTCTCTCTCTCTCTCTCTCTCTCTCTCTCTCTCTCTCTCTCTCTCTCTCTCTCTCTCTCTCTCTCTCTCTCTCTCTCTCTCTCTCTCTCTCTCTCTCTCTCTACCACTGACCTCCGCCACGTTTGAGTTATTAATATTATCCCCAGAGCTCATTATACCTCCCCTTGGTAACACCCACACGTTCTCTCTCTCTCTCTCTCTCTCTCTCTCTCTCTCTCTCTCTCTCTCTCTCTCTCTCTCTCTCTCTCTCTCTCTCTCTCTCTCCTTCGTAGATTAATTTTTTCACGAGTAATTGTCTTTGTTTATTACTTACCTACCTTAAATATGGAAATTTGTGTTCTTTCTTTAAAATTGTGCTAGTTTTCTTGCTTTTTTTTTGTGTGTTTTATATTTCAAGGGTCGTTTGGGAGAGGCAGTGGTGGACTTTACGGCGGGTGGAGTGAATGTGGATGAGGGAGGCGCCCCCT
This sequence comes from Scylla paramamosain, assembly GCF_035594125.1. Lineage (NCBI taxonomy): Eukaryota > Metazoa > Arthropoda > Malacostraca > Decapoda > Portunidae > Scylla > Scylla paramamosain. The sequence goes on from NC_087178.1 coordinate 16,419,754, forward strand.
GTTTTATGAAGCTTTCTTATGTTCCTTTATTAAACATTTTCATATATTTAAGGGCTTAGTGTGTGTGTGTGTGTGTGTGTGTGTGTGTGTGTGTGTGTGTGTGTGTGTTTTGTTATTCTTGCGTTACCTGAGAGTTCAAGGTGTAATATAAAACACACACACACACACACACACACACACACACACACACACACACACACACACACACACACACGGTACATTATTCTGACGCAAGTTAGAAAAAATACGAACGTACTCTTCCACCATGGAATTATGATGGTATATATATATATACGTTAATAAACAATGTTCACACACACACACACACACACACACACACACACACACACACACACACACACACACACACACACACACACACACACACACACACACACACACACACACACACACACACACACACACACACACACACACACACACACACACACACACACACACACACACACTGCAGATGCGAGTGCTAGAAATGAAAGATGAAAAACATTACTACCTGCTCGGACGCACAGACGTACACACGCCCACATAATACCCTTGCACACACACACATTCACATTTAGCAATACGAGGGTACACATAGTACACATACACACACATGACTGTTTTTTTATCTTATACACACACACACACACACACACACACACACACACGTGACTCAGGAAAGGAGAAAGAAAGGTGTGTACAGGAATTCACGTGGACACTATGCAGACCTCGAGGCACACACACACACACACACACACACACACACACACACACACACACACACACACACACACACACACACACACACACACACACACACACACACACACACACACACACACACACACACACACACACACACACACACACCCTTCATGGAAATCATACAAGGGATCACAGCAGCTTAGTACTTTATATTCTCCATTCACACCCCTCCTCTCTTTCTACCTCTCATTCTCCCTTCCTTTCCTTTTCTCTCGCTTCCCCTCTCATTCCTCTCCTTTCTTCCATCCCTCGCTCTTCTCTCTTCTCTCCCTCTCACCGCGCCTATACCCTCGCACGGACCTCCCGCTGTAATAGTAATGGATTTGTCACGCTCTCAATTGAAGTTCTGAGCAGTGGTGGCGGCGGCGGTGGTGGTGGTGGTGGTGGTGGTGGTGGAAGAGGGGGAAAAAATTATGATAGATTCTGTAGATGATGGATTTTGACATCATTAGTCGCGGTATATCGAGGGATGTGAAGGTGAATAGCGAAGGTAGTGATGGATCGCGATATGAGGAAGGGATTAAAGATGATTGTATCCCCCAGAATGAAAGAGATTATGTTAATGATATGCCGCCCTCCCAGCCATTCCTTGTGCAGACGGCCCGCGTGACAGGACCGCTCCCCGTTATTATTATTATTATTGTTATTATTATTATTATTATTATTATTATTATTATTATTATTATTATTATTATTATTATTTTCACCATTATTGCTCTTTTTACTACTACTACTACTACTACTACTACTACTACTACTACTACTACTACTACTATTACAACTACTACTACTACAACACCTACTTCTTGTTCTTGTTCTTCTTGTTATTGATCTTGTTATTTTTGTTCCTGTTCTTCTTGCTCTTGATCTTGTTCTTTTGACTACTACTACTACTACTACTACTACTACTACTACTACTACTACTACTACTACTACTACTACTACTGCCAACTCTTCCACCACAACCACCACTACCATTTTCGAACTTAAAAAGGCCTGCGTTCGTGACCTGGCTTAGGTCTACTGGCTTACACTTTGTTACCTCAGAAAATCGTCTGTTAGCTGCGTGTTACCTGTCACCTTCATCACGGAGCTCCAGGTGGAAAAGAGACAAAGTAGTGCAGGAAGTAACTGTGGAATGATTTGCCTGGTTCTATTTTTACGCTTTTCTATATCTGAGTTTTAATCCTTTGACTGACACATGGCACACCTTCCCCTTTATCAATTACTGGGAGACATCTTTACTTGTTCTTCTGCCACATCCAATCTTTGAACTGGAAATAAATTGTAAAATGTATTCTTTTTTTCATCGTTAGCTTCCTTGTAGATGCTCAGAAAGATTTCACGTATTGATTCTGGTGCTGCTAATTGTTTCGTACTGTATTGAACGGGTTAAGAGAAGAGTATGAAAAAAATTCCAGTACTTAATTGGTTCACCCGCTTTGAGAACTCTCTATTTATGTCTTTTTTGTAGCGAAGCAATTATTTTTTTTATCCTCCGTTATTTTATTTTTTAGTTTTTGCACTTAGAAAATAAGACATTGATTTCCCAGCGTAGTACACACAACAAACACTACGTAAAATCATTAACGTTGCATTTCAGGATCAAACCAAGACACTTTACTGTACATCACACACGTAACTTGACACTACCTGCCCTGAACGCTCGAGTGGGAACATTGTATGCATTCCTTCGCCTCTTAACACAAAGCAACGCAAGGTCGGGGAAGAGAGTAAAGTGTCTCGTGAGGAGTAGGTCAGTGCCTGGCTGTGAAGATGAAAGGCAGTGTTAGGGAGTCGGGAGGCGAAGTGGGAGGGAGGGAATGGATGAGAGGGAGGCAAAAAGGAGGGGAGGGAATGATGAAAGGGACACAAATGGAGTGATGTAAGAGGAGGGGTGGTGGGAAAGCTGAAACCCATGACGAATACAAGTTACAAGCGTTTAAGGGACACGTAAATGAGCTGTTATTCTCTCTCTCTCTCTCTCTCTCTCTCTCTCTCTCTCTCTCTCTCTCTCTCTCTCTCTCTCTCTCTCTCTCTCTCTCTCTCTCTCTCTCTCTCTCTCTCTCTCTCTCTCTCTCTCAAAGTTTCCCATCCACTATTCCGTCCTCCTCTTCAGCATCATATTCTCTCCACAGGAAAGTTGGGGGAATGTGAGAATGTGAGAGAAGAAAAGATGGGGAGGGAGAGAGAGAGAGAGAGAGAGAGAGAGAGAGAGAGAGAGAGAGAGAGAGAGAGAGAGAGAGAGAGAGAGAGAGAGAGAGAGAGAGAGAGAGAGAGAGAGAGAGAGAGAGAGAGAGAGAGAGAGAGAGAGAGACGCCTGTTTCCCCGCGTGTCAATTGTATGTGAAAGACGCTATTAAAACTGTTTGGAGCGTTAGCGGCACAAAAAAAAACACAAAAAAAAAAGAGAAGAAAAAAATACAAAGAGGAGGGTCGTGATCCAGCATTGACCCGGCGTGCGCTGCTTGGGGGGGAGGGGGCGAGGAAGGGAGAGGGATGGAGGGAGAAGTAGGTGATATAAATCCTCTGAACGTAAAGAAATAAACTGCGCTCTGTAAACTTAAGTGAATTATAGATGTAGGTGATAGAAGAGGGAAAAATGGTGGAAATGCGTATGATAGGTGTGATTGGCTGTTAGGTTTGTGTACGTGGAGGTGAAGTAAATCTCTGCCTGAAAGTAAAAAAAAAAATAAATAAATAAAAAATAAGGTAATGATTTTTTTTTTTTTTTTTTTTTTGTGTGTGCGGGCAAAAGGTGCGATAAATTTGGACCCTGATGAAAAGAAAACGTCTTCATCTTCATTTCATAAGGGAGGTAAAAAAAAGAAAAAAAAATTATCACGCTATGTAGTATCCATTACTGAAATTACTCGTGCTGTGCCAAGAGAGGTGACGCTTTAGGGGTACGTGGAGTGGAGTAAGACATGATAATAAATGCTCCTAAAGAAAAAAAAACTCCTTCCCCCCCCAAAAAAAAAATAAAAAAAGCGAAACACGGAGACGAAAAGGCAGGAGGCGGATAACAAAGGTGAAAACGTAAGAATGACGACGTGAAAAAAAAAAAAAAGTGGAGGTGAAACGGAGACATTATGAAGCTGCGCACAAAGGAATGGAGGCTGAGGAAGGAGACACGAACAGGGGAGGAGACGAGGAGACGACAGCAAGAAAGGATACGGTCTGGGAGAAGGAGATAATCTATGGGGAGAGAGTGCGGGTGAGAGGGAAACCTATACAGCAAGGGAGAGAGAGAGATAGAGAGAGAGAGAGAGGGAGGGAGGGTGAAGGAGTAAGGTCCGTAAGAGGATTTTCACGAGTGTTGAGGATTTGCTTTTTCAGCTCAATTTTTTCCTGTGCGAGCTGAGTAAACGAGAACAAACATGTGCGAGGGAGATGCAGGGGCGGGAGTCGTGCGTAGCTGTAAGGCCTGGGAGCGTAACAGGTGTTTTTGGGGGGGTGACTGACTGAGCTTGGGGGACGCGCAGAGGTGAATAGGGGGTGGTGGCGGGGGTTGCAAGGGGTAAGTGAGGCAGAGGAGGGTGCGGAGAGCAGCGGCACAAGGTTTAGGGAGCTTGAGGCTACGCGGTGTGCGAGGCGTGGATGGAGGCAGCTGTGTGGAATCTGGCAAGCTTGTTGTGTGTGTGTGTGTGTGTGTGTGTGTGTGTGTGTGTGTGTGTGTGTGTGTGTGAGGACAAGGTCGATTTTGGAAGGCACTGAATTGGTAAGGTCTTGAATCCGATTTTTCGAGTGGATAAGGATTGTGGATTTGAAGTGGAAGAGAAAGAAGGAGGAAGGAGAAGGGGAGAGGGAAAAGGAAAGAAGGGAGGGACTAGGTGTTGGGAGAGGCAAAATAGAGGGTTTTGGAAGTAGTGTATTGAATTTTTTGCCACAAAGTACTGGTGTCGATGAATATAAATGCGATTCTATTTTGTACTTTTGTCTGTGTGTGTGTGTGTGTGTGTGTGTGTGTGTGTGTGTGTGTTAGGATAGTGACGTGGGCAGCCAGAGAACACTGAAATGGTATTGTAGTTGTGTGGAAAATGTGAGAGTGTGAGCGGGAAATTTGTATAGAGGCAAAATAGAAACCTTTGTGTAAATGGTGGTGGTCGTGGTGGTGGTGGTGGTGGTGGTGGTCGTGGTGGTGGTGTGCTGCTGTTACCACTGTGGTTCTTGTGTAGGAGAGAGAAGAGAAAGAAGATGAGGAGGAGGAGGAGGAGGAGGAGGAGTGGCGTGAAGCTCGTGTCGTCGAATTAACATACAGTTATTGGCTTAATTTGTTTATTTTCATATCCTCCTTCTTCCTCCATCAGATCCTACCTCCTCCTCCTCCTCCTCCTCCTCCTCCTCCTCCTCCTCCTCCTCCTCCTCCTCCTCCTCCTCCTCCTCCTCCTCCTCCTCCTCATATTGCTTCATTCATTTCCTACTTTTTCATACTCATTATGGTCCGTTATATAACCCTGCCTTTTTTGTTTGTTTGTTATGGTGAAGGTGGTGTTTTTCATTTCATATTTTCTTTCTTCATATTTTTTTCTCCTACAACACCCGATCCAGGTTTATTATAGTATTTCTTGACAGTTAAACGCTTCGATGGTGACTAACACGTATTGTTCTTAAATATACACCGCTCGTATACCTTGACGGAAAAGTTTCGGGAGAATTATCTTACTACTGAGAGAGAGAGAGAGAGAGAGAGAGAGAGAGAGAGAGAGAGAGAGAGAGAGAGAGAGAGAGAGAGAGAGAGAGAGAGAGAGAGAGAGAGGAAAAAAGTCACCAAAAACCCTTGATCTCACAGACAAGGCGGGAGACAATACTGAGGATATTTTCTGATACGTGACTCGAGACAATGAACACGTCACTGCCTTGATGCAAAATCTGATACTTTACGACTTATGACGAAATACAAAGTCAGCTCCCCCTCCACCACCACCACCACCACCACCACCAGTACACGAGGAAAGCTGTAACCGGGCCGTATGTGTGAGAGAATGAGGTGTGAATAAGTCTTAAATTTAGCTGAATGTTAAGCTTTTTCTATGGGCAAAGGGAGGTTAAGGGAAGTAAGGGGAGGGCTTCCAATGACGTCACGGGCAGCTGTAGGGAAAGTAGGGTGCATGAATGGGTGTAGGGAGGAGCCCAGTAGGGGAGGATGTCGAGGGGGGTGCGGTGTGGCTGTGCTGTGGTAGGAATGTGGTGGAGAGAGAGAGAGAGAGAGAGAGAGAGAGAGAGAGAGAGAGAGAGAGAGAGAGAGAGAGAGAGAGAGAGAGAGAGAGAGAATTTGGGATTAACGAAAAAAAACAGGAAATTCTGGCCGATGGGTATAAAAAGACCCCCTAAAAAGACCCCCTACTCGTCTTGCTGATTGGCTGCACATTCACAGCAGCCTCCCCATTGGCTACGCGCTCCAGGATTGCCCTCCTATTGGTCCAACTCGCCAGGATGGGTCGGGATTGGCTGCAGCAGATGTGGTCGAAATTTACCATCGAGGCGGGAGGCAACGATTAAGTTTCAAGGGCTGACCCAAAGTAGTACTAGGGTGATTAGTCTTGCTTTTCCCTCCAGGCCCCGGGGCAGGGAGGGAGGGAAACAGGCAGCTGGCGGAGGTAAAACAGAGGGGGGTGATTGATGAGGTTCACCAATGGAGGAAGAAAGAAACGCAGGTATTGGCACATGGGAGATAAGCAGCGTTCTTTTCATGTGTTTTAGTGGACAGATTGTACTGATTAACTTTGTTCAAACAGATAAGAGCTTGCCGATGTATTAATTAGGAGTTTTTCGGTGCCGTCAATATGATTAATTAAACTGAATAGAAAATATTACGTGTGATAATTTGATGTAAAATAGTATTACGAATGTATAACGAAAGAGTGCAGTCGTGTGTGTGTGTGTGTGTGTGTGTGTGTGTGTGTGTGTGTGTGTGTGTGTGTGTGTGTGTAATAGTACCATGAGATGCTTGCTACCTGTGCTCACCTGTGTGTTCCCCTTCAGGTACGTGTGGGGAGAGGACGAGGTGGGTCCCCGGTGCTGCCAAAGGTAAGGCAAGCCAGGTGAGGGTAAGCCAGGTCCTCGTGTACAAAAGGTCACCAGGAGAGGCTTTCATTTTCATACGTACTGTTACCCACCCGTGTATTAATTTCTCTCTCACTGGCTGGTCTTGTGTTACATTCATGATAATCTGATTGCCATTTTTCGTACCACGTTTGCTTCCATTTTTCGTCCGTGTTTGCGATTTGATGCACTCTGCTTACAGTTTTGTTTATTCCCCGTCCCTGCCTCAGCCGCCACAGTCCCTTTGCCTCTTTGCCATCTGTAATTCTGTTTCATCCCTTCAGCACATGCACAATCCTACGAGAGAGAGAGAGAGAGAGAGAGAGAGAGAGAGAGAGAGAGAGAGAGAGAGAGAGAGAGAGAGAGAGAGAGAGAGAGAGAGAGAGAGGTGCGCAGTGACATATTTAATACAGAGATATACACTGACATAATTACAATTACCTCCATTTTCCTTGCAATTATTTTCACTCCGCCAATCGTGCATTTCCACTCGCCATTGTCATTTTCCCCTCCTGCAAACACGCTAAGCACACTGTCCTTCCCTCCTTCCTTCCTTCCCTCCACCTCCTGCGTCCCTCCATCGTCTCTCCGCCCCTCCTCCCCTTCCTTCCAGCTGCGTGGCCGTGGAGAAGAACATCTGGGTGTCTCCTTACCAGGGTAAACACTATTAATTGTCACCCCTGTCACTCCTCCCCGGTTTTTACCTTCCCCTCCATGCACCCCTCCGTTTAGGGCACAGGGGCGAGGAGGGACAGCAGGGGTACAGGGGGGCTGGCAGGGGTGTATGGGTGTTGGGGAGTGCAAATGGGGTGATAGAAAGGAAAAAAAAAAGACAATAGAGAGGGAAAGGGAAGTCTGAGAAGGTAGCAGGTGACATTCTCTCTCTCTCTCTCTCTCTCTCTCTCTCTCTCTCTCTCTCTCTCTCTCTCTCTCTCTCTCTCTCTCTCTCTCTCTCTCTCTCTCTCTCTGTAATCTATCCACTATATATCAATTTTGTCTGTATAAGCATTTATCTCAGAGTCGTGAAATTCAACAAACTTTTTCGTACATAATATATTTCCTTGCACAAGTAGAGAGAGAGAGAGAGAGAGAGAGAGAGAGAGAGAGAGAGAGAGAGAGAGAGAGAGAGAGAGAGAGAGAGAGAGAGAGAGAGAGAGATTTAATATTTTGACTGACCCTCTAATGTTATTTAATTTATTACTGATGAAGAAGGAAAACAAGTGACAGTACGTTTTTCCCTCACTATTTTTAACGTGTATCTGCCATTTAAGCTTATTTCCACACACGTTTTCTATTTTGCCCCCACACACACACACACACACACACACACACACACACACACACACACACAACGTTTATCGTCACCATCTCTGCTATGAAAGTACTTTTTAAATGAGAGAGGTAATTCAATCCCTCCTATATGTAAAAGTATCCTGTTGTTTTATCATCATCATCATCATCACCATCATCACCATCATCATCATCATCATCATCATCATCATCATCATCCTTCTTGGTTTTATCGACGCTGAAATTGCATTTAATCTTAGTCAATTGAGAGAGAGAGAGAGAGAGAGAGAGAGAGAGAGAGAGAGAGAGAGAGAGAGAGAGAGAGAGAGAGAGAGAGAGAGAGAGAGAGAGAGAGACTCAGACACACACACAGGCGGACGGCCAGACAGAGAAAATAAGAGGTTAGAGTAAGAGCTACCTTCATTTAGCAGAGACATAAAAAAGTAAAAAGAACTGGCTCAGCTTAACTCGGTCTTAAAATAGTCTGCAAGTTTTGTGAGGACATGCAAAGGAGACCGAGTATTATGTGTGGGTGGGGGAAAGGAAAGGGAGAAGGAGAGGGAGAGGGGGAGGATGAGGGGTGGGGAGAGAGAGAGAGAGAGAGAGAGAGAGAGAGAGAGAGAGAGAGAGAGAGAGAGAGAGAGAGAGAGAGAGAGAGAGAGAGAGAGAGAGAGAGAGAGAGAGAGAGAGAGAGAGAGAGAGCTGCTGGTAGGTACGTTTCTCTGTGTTGTTTAAGGGCAAAAGTAAGGTTAGTGTTGTTTAAGGTAGTGTGTGGGAAGATTAAGAAGGTTGAAGGCAGGGTTAAGTAAAAGGTGAGGAGGTTTCATAGTAAGATGTGAATGAAGTACTTAAAACACTAACAGGTGAGAGGAGGCACGCACAGGGTATTAGAATGCAAGGAAACAGGATTAAGATGAAAGGTAGCACTAGGTAAAAGGTGAGTAGGTTTCAGAGAGAGGTGCTTAAAACAGTAACATGAGGGAGGAGGCATGGAGGGTATGAGTGAAAGACAGTGTGTTAGAGTGCAGTGAAAGGAAGGCTGAAGAAGGTGCTGGGTAGTGTTTGGTGAAGGCGAATAAGTTTCAGAGGTGTTAAGTGAAGGAAGAACTTAAAACAGTTACTATTGAGAGGAGGGTGGACAGTGTGAGGCAAAGATCAGTGATATTATACAGTAAAAGAGAGGACTAAGAAGGTGAAGGTTAGTATTAGGTACAGGTGGATGGCTTTCAAAGTAAGGTACTGAAAATGGTAACAGAAAAGAGGTGAACAGTATAACGCAGAGTGATAGGATGCAGTAAAAGAGAGGATATTAAAAAGGCAAAGGTCAAAGTGATAGTATGTAGTGAAAGAGAGGATTAAGGTGATGGTTAATGTTAGGTGGCTTTCAGAGTGAGGTACTGAAAATAGTAATAGAAAAGAGGAGGGTGGACAGTATAACACATCGTCAGAGGGATAGAATGCAATGAGAGAGAGAGAGAGAGAGAGAGAGAGAGAGAGAGAGAGAGAGAGAGAGAGAGAGAGAGAGAGAGAGAGAGAGAGAGAGAGAGAGAGAGAGAGAGAGAGAGAGACTATTAAAAAGGTAAAGGATAGTGTTAGATAAAAGCAAATACAAGTGGATTGAAAATATGATGCACTATGAAGGAAACATTTAAAACAATAGTAAGTGGGGGGGGGGGCTCGGATAGTATGGCGCATGGTCAGAGTGTTAGAATGACGTCACAGGTCCAGTTACTAACAAAACAGCTGAATGTGTACCAATGCTCAGCCATCTGGAAAAAAAAAAAAACGCGCTAATATCAGCAAAAAAAAAGGTCAGTTTTAACACATCGGGAGAAAATTACTAAATTACAAAATTAACATATGGATAAAAAGTATTATTCATGCATTACAAAATACCCGAATAACGCTTCCCACACACACACACACAAAAGAAAAAAATATATAAAAAAATCATTCTTAACATATTGCGAGACAAAAAATGATTCCTAACACATTACGAGACATGTACAAAATACACAGCTGAATTAAAAGGAAAATATCGTTTAGGTATTACAAAAGCGCACGAATAACACACACAAAAATAAACTATAAGGAGATAAAACAAGGTAACCTGTAACACATCAAGAGTAAGGTACAGATAAGGATATAAGCACGTAAGTAAAAGAGAAAACTACATTCAGGCATGACTAACAACGAGCAACAACAACTTCCCCCAGCCAAAAAAAAAAAAAAAAAAAAAATGCTATAAAAGAAGAAAAAAAATTAAGATCTAACAATTGACGAGAAAGGTAAAAAAAAAAAAACACAAAACCCGTAGCAAAAATAAAAGAAAATAAGCAAATATCACTAAAGTATCATAAAACAAAACAAAAATAAATAAATAAAAAAATATATACCTGCGCGGCCTGGCGCCGGGAGATCACCTACCTCCAGCCTTCTGTTCACACCTTCTGTGAATAAACACCTGCACTGTTACCTGCGTTTCCTGTGCCCCTGCTGGTCAAGAGTCGAACATGGCGCAGTGAGTAGGATCAGGACAAGGCTGCAGTGGGTACGGCGCAGAATGGAGAAGCAGTTGGAGGCGCTGGCTGCCCTGCTAGCGCGACAGTCGGAGCAGAGTCAGGCTCGCGAGGAGCGTTTAACCCAGCTGCTGGAGAGAGTGGGGACACAAGCTCCCAGTCGCACCACGGCGAGCAATGAAGGCGAAACCACAGCCCGCAGCACGTCTACCCAGGGCGCGAGGTTCCCGACGTCCGCCACCATCATTCCTCACTTAACGGCGTCAGCATCTTTACGTGAGTTCGACACGTGGCGCCATAAGTTTGAAGGATACGTAACCCTCGCCAGGATAGACTGTCTCTCCCTGGCTGAGCAGAGGGCGGCACTCGCTGCTGTCCTAGACGACGAGTGGACCCGTACACTTCGCTACGGGATAAGCTTACCGAGAGACGCGGAGTTAAGAACCATCCTCGATGCAATGTGTGAGTACCTGCGAAGCCAGCGCAACATCATCATGGATAGAAGAGACTTCTACTCCCGCGTGCAAGAAACGCAAGAAGGTTTTGACGACTTTTTATGTGCTGTAAAGGAAATCGCCAATTTCTGTGACTTTTGCGACCAGTGCATAAACCATCAGCTGCGTGACAGAATTGTCGTTGGGACACGAGACGAAGTGGCTCTGAAACGCATGCTGGAAAACAAGAAACTCACCCTTGAAAACGCCATAGATATTTGCAGAGCATCAGAGAGCGCTAACCAGTGTAGTGCAGTACTAAGGGGCGGCTCTCACTCTTCGAGCCATGGTGTGAACGCTGTCTCGAACTACAGGAAGGGCAGTTTCGGGGCTCAAGCCCCACGGGCTGTTATCGTTGTGGCAAAGATTGTCGCAGTGACAAAAGGGGATGCCAGGCAATAGATAAAGTGTGTCGTAACTGCGGGAAAAGAGGGCATTTTGCGAGTGTATGTCAGCAGACAGTGAGGAAACGACGAGGAGCTTCGAGGAGTTCCTCAACTGTCTCTCCTCATCGCGGTGCAGGCCCGAGGCGGGGAGCCAGTGCCAGTGTATACCAGCTCTTATCAGGCGTATACACAAAGACGGTGACGGCACGACCTGCGCCCCAGGTGCTCATTACCGCCACACATCCCGCTGGAAGAGACAAGATTACGTGGACTCCTGACTCTGGGGCCGAAACGACCGTTATTGGCCTCGACACGGCAACACTCCTTGGAATCCCGCCCTCCAGCTTGGCGCCCGCTGATGGTGATGGACTTTATGCTGCCGGTAATCACCCCCTCACCTGTGTAGGAACTTTCTCGTCGCACTTGCAACTGGGCGACAGGGAAGCTGAGACTGTTGTGAGCGTGGTGAAGGAGGTGAAGGGGGCGCTGCTTAGCTGGTACGATTCCATCGCTCTCGGAATCCTCCCCGAAGATTTTCCGGCTCAAATCCGACCGCTACGCAGGGAAGAACAGCACACCGGCAACAGCTCCATCAAGTACCCGACCGCCTCGCAGCCACCTCTATCTACGCCCACAGAAGTGATCAGCTGGCCTCATTCCTACGACCCAATGCCACAGCAGCGTGCGGGGCACGCTGCTGCTGTGACTCAAGGCACACTGTGTGCCCGACGCCCTCTCACGTGCTCCAGTACAGGACCCAGTGGAGGAAGAGGATGCTGCTACTTCTGGTGACCTCGACCCTCTCCACTCAGCGGTCATCTCAGCGTTATCTGCCACCAATGAGGACGGCGTCCGCTTAGCACCACTCCAGGATCAGACTGTGGAAATGGTACGTGCCGCAGCAGCAAGAGACGGGGAGTACTGCTTGCTCAAGAACGCCATCATCGAGGGCTTCCCTGATCATTGCCACGACCTCGATCACCGCTTGCGTACGTACTGGCCGGTGCGCAGTCTGCTGGCCGTAGACGACGACCTGGTGGTTTACGGGCCGAGGCTTCTTATTCCTCACAGCCTCCGCCGAGAAACACTAGAGCGACTCCATGACAGTCATCAGGGGATGGAGCGCACCAAGCGACGGGCCCGACAAACGGTGTACTGGCCTGGTATGGACAGAGACGTTGAGAACGTCGTTTCTGGATGCTCACTATGCCGTCCACTCCTACCAAGCCAAGCCAACGAACCTCTCTGGCAGGACACGGACACACCCAGCAGGGTGTTTGAGTCAGTTTCTGCAGACTACTTCCACGCAGCAGGCCGTACATACCTCGTGTATGTAGATCGCTTGTCTGGGTGGCCTCACGTGTCTGCATGCTCACGTCCAGCATCGGCTGATCAGCTCGTTCGTGTCCTTCGGGGTGTGTTCGCCGACACGGGCGTGCCTGTTCTCCTGAGGACTGACGGTGGACCGCAGTTCACTTCTTCATCGGTACGGCGCTTCCTGGCTCGATGGGGGGTGGAGCATCGTGTATCTTCACCTCATTATCCACGCTCCAATGGTCACGCCGAGGCAGCGGTCAAGTCCGTGAAGAAGCTGATCCTCACGACCACACAGCAGGGACACCTGGACGAGGATGCGTTCGCTCGCGGGTTGCTGGAACTGCGCAACACTCCGAGGGCGGAAGGGCGATCACCAGCACAAGTCCTCTTCGGTCATCCTATGAGGTCCTGTGTCCCGGCTCATCATCGCTCATACGCTCAGCAGTGGCAGCGCGCTGCTGATGAGTGCGACGCCAAGGCAGAGCGACTGAGGAAGAAAGCGAAACTTCGCCACGACGCGTCCGCCCGTACTCTTCCTCTCCTGCACCTCGGTGGCCACGTCGACGTTCAAGATCACACGACAGGCCTCTGGGATCGCCTGGGTGTCATCGTGGCTGTTGGGCGAAGGAGAGACTACCTCATCAAGATGGGCAGCGGTCGCGTGATGTGGCGTAATAGAAGACACCTACGCCCACACAGACCTCTTGCTCCCCTTCCTGTCGAGCAGCACACCGCTCATGGCGGTGCAGCGCTTCAGCATCAGGGTCACGAGGAACACCACCATCCCGGCAGCCCGGAGCATCAGGGTAACGGGGTACACCGTGGCCGAGAGCAACCAGAGCGTCGAAGCAGCCGACAGCGTAGGGAGCCGAGACGACTGCAGGTGCGGTGGCACCGTAGCACCTACGATTAGTCGTACGTGTTCATTGTACGCTGTGTTTGTTTTGTGTATATGTACCGTGTTTTCTGTACTTCAATCATTGTAACTTTGTTTCATGTGTTACGGTAGCCATAACAAAGATAAGGAATCTTCCTTATGTCTCGGGGGAGGTGTGTGGTTGTTAGCTAGTTGTGTGAACGAGTGAATGAGCGAGACTTGTGTGAGGCATGAATACGTGTATGAGTGAACGAGCTAGGCTTCAGTCATAAGTGTTAAGTGGAAGTGCGCGGCCTGGCGCCGGGAGATCACCTACCTCCAGCCTTCTGTTCACACCTTCTGTGAATAAACACCTGCACTGTTACCTGCGTTTCCTGTGCCCCTGCTGGTCAAGAGTCGAACAATACCTACTACAATACACCATCAGGGGAAGGAGGAGGAAAAAAAAGGATGTTACAGTTCAGAAGTTAACACGTGTCCTTAATCCATACGCAACATGAAACACTAATTTAATTCGGTCTTGCATTAACCCCACGACACGGCAGCGGATGTGTTCCCCTGTGAGAAGTGCAGTGTGGGGCGTGTGGGTAGTGGTGGTGGTGGTGGTGGTGGTGGAGGCTTTGCAGGAGAGACTAGCTGGGGTGGTGCTGGGGGCTGGGGTGGTGGAAGGTAAGGGTCGTGTATCAGTTGGTAACACTGTTGGTTTAGGGTCGTAGTGTTGTTGTTCTCGTGTCTTGCAGTGTTGCCAGTAAGTAAGGAGTGTTGTTGCTGTTGCTGCTGCTGCTGTTGTTGTAGTTGTTGTTGTTGTTTATATGTTAATAGTTGTTGTAGTTGTTGTTGTTGTTGTTGTTGTTGTTGTTGTTGTTTATATGTTAATACTCCTTCTCCATTTTATTATTATTATTATTATTATTATTATTATTATTATTATTATTATTATTATTATTATTATTGTTGTTATTGTTATTATTATTATTGTTGTTGTTATTGTTATTATTATTATTGTTATTATTATTGTTATTATTATTATTGTTATTGTTATTATTATTATTGTTATTATTCTTATTCTTATTCTTATTCTTATTCTTATTATTATTATTATTATTATTATTATTATTATTATTATTATTATCATTATTATTACTATCACTATTAGTAGTAGTATTGTTATTAATATTATCATTATTATTATTATTATTATTATTATTATTATTATCATTATTATTATTGTCATTATTATAATAATAATAATAATTATTATTATTATTATTATTATTATTATCATTATTATTATTATTACTA
>NC_087178.1:16439750-16444750 GCF_035594125.1 Scylla paramamosain
ACAGATATTTTCATTGGAGTAGAGAGAAAAGAAAGTGAAAATTGAATAATAAAAGCAGTGAAACTGATGTATCCACTGCAGTAGAGAGGGAGAGAGAGAAAAAAAAAAGGGGGAAAGAAAAGTAGATTGACTTCCAAGAATTTTATGAGTTGGAGACGGAATGGAAGGAAAAGTTTGGAAGGAGGGAGGCAAAACAGGCGGTGTGAGAGTAGTGGGTCCTCAAGGGAGGGTGAAAGATTAAGTGTGACGGAGCAGCCGAGGAGGACGGAGGCGATGGGAAGGGTTAAGATTTAAGAGGAAAAACAAAAATTATATACATGAAAAAAGGAAGGTCCGCACTGGAGGAAAATTCATTTAGCGTTTGACCTTTCGTGTGGCGGCCAGTGGAGGGAGGGAGAGAGGGAGAGGAGAGGAGAGGAGGGGGAGTAAAAGAAAGATGGAGGGAGGTGGGAGACATCTTGGACTCCGTGGTTGAGCTTTCGCTAGTACTTACACCAGGCAAACAGACAGACAGGCAAGCAGACAGTCAGATAGGCAGGTAGACAGATAAATAGGTTGATAGGTAAATTAATATTTTACATAGGTAGATGAGTAATAGACGGATAGATCGGTTGATATATACGAGTAAAGAAAAGACAGACAGACAAACAGACAGACAGACAGACAGACAGAGACAGGTAGAGAAAAGCAAACGGAGAAATACATCAAAGGCATCAGTGTTAATTTTTTTACATTCACGACACACACACACACACACACACACACACACACACACACACACACACACACACACACAGAGAGAGAGAGAGAGAGAGAGAGAGAGAGAGAGAGAGAGAGAGAGAGAGAGAGAGAGAGAGAGAGAGAGAGAGAGAGAGAGAGAGAGAGAGAGAGGTTAGTTTAGACCCCAAGCATGAGGCAGGGCGGCATATGTACAAGTACCTCTTAGTCTCGATCCCGGAACGAAGATGTTACATTTAATGAAAACACTTAGGCGTCACTTGACATGATGACACCCAACACTCAGCCACACTTGACACTCATCGCCCCCCCGCCCATCCCTCCCCCGCCATGCCACCGCTCAGTATTGCATAACATGCGGGGCAACACAAACAAGCAGCCTCACCAATCCGGGGGGAGCATTTCCACACCCCGAGGGGACAGAAATACAACACACATAAAAGAATATATCTTCAAACAAACTGGAATGATTGGAAAATAAATTGGCAACTGAAAGTAATGAAATCGTCGTGAGGTTGAGGACGGCAGTGGATCAGGGACAAGCTGGCGGGACTAGTGGATTAAGGCAGAGGATCGGAAGTAGTGGAGGTGACTGCCGCATTTCTGTGTGGATAGTGGATATTCTTTTATTTTTCAACAATTTCACAACTGTATGCAAAAATCTAGAACTCTTAAAGCACTGCACCAAGTCTTTACGGGCATCTTTACATTGCTGCAGTGGTTAAAATATTAGTTAGTCAGTCCAGCAACCTGTAGTGATGACGGAAATGAACATCACGACATGCAGAGCAGCTCACCAAATAAAGACTGTACTAAAAAAACGATCTGCTCCCTCACCATGTCTATCTCCAAAGAAAAGAAAAAAAAAACGATCAAGAGAATATATTTTCCATTGTGTAGCCAGAAAAATATTTCGAAGTGACCGTCGAAGAAAAAATGTCTCAGAGTGCCTTGTGATTAAGTAGAGATGTGCCAAAAAGCAGTAAAAGGGTTAAAACAATCTCATCTATGTCCTGCTCCGAAGACAAGCTGAAGAATTATAACCACAGCGCCAATACGGAAGTTTCTGTGTGTGTGTGTGTGTGTGTGTGTGTGTGTGTGTGTGTGTGTGTGTGTGTGTGTGTGTGTGTGGGATCGGAAAGAAAGGGATGGCTGTCCAAAAATTGCTGGAATCAAAACTCCAGCATCTTGGATTAAAATCTTTCTCGGCGGTGACCTGGACAGCAGCCAGGCGTGCCATCGTAAAGTGAAAGTGAAGAATTTTGTGGCGACATTCGAAGGAGATTTCCCGCTGAAGGTGAGGTTTTGATAGTGATGTTAGGAAGGTTTAGAGACGCTACTTTATTTCTGACGGAGCTGTGTGCGTTAGAAATCTTGAACAGAGGTAAAATATGGTTGTTATCTTTTCTCTATCAGTTTAAGCAATGTCTCCACTTAACATTCCTCACTGTGGTGGTTGTGATGTTGTGGTGAGAGTGGTGCTTCCTTGTGTTGCTTGTGGTGTTATGAAAACCCACTGATGGTGACAATGTGATAATGCTGGTGATGATGACGGAAGTGCTGGTGAAAATATCATACTGTAGAGCTATCAGAGCAGCGGTGGTTGTGGTGGCGGTGCTGGTGATGGTGGTGGTGGTGGTGGTGATGGTGATGAGGCAGAGAGGCGTGATGTTTGTGGAAGTGGGGACAGTTATGCAGTGTTAGTGGTGATGCGCCCTTTTTGCCACGCCGCTATTAGTGAGGGGAAGGGCTAAGGGTTATGTGGTAGGGTGGGATTAGGGATACGCTGGATAGGGAGGGGAGAAAGGGATGAGAAGAGGAGAGGGAAGAGATAGGGATATAGAGATAGAGGAGTTGGAAGATGAGGGGTAGGGGAACCAGAGGAGGAGGAGGAGGGGGAGGGGGAGAGGGAGGGAAAGTAATAGAAGGCTGGAGGTAAGGGAGGACAAGGTTAGGGGAATGGTAGGGTGTGAAGAGGAGGAGGAGGAGGAGGAAGAGGAATAGAGAGCTGGAGGTAGGGGGAGGATGCCGGTAAGGTTGGGGTGGTGGAAGGGAGTAGGGGGGGGACGGGGTGAGGGTGCAGGCGGGGCAGAGCTGAAGCGTTCACTTTGGTGGCATTCAATTTAAATGTATTGCTCATCAAACCCTTTGCTGAACCGAAATGAATAGAAATATAAAGTTCTGAGCGAGCTGGTTCGTCGGCGGCAGTACAATGATTAAAACAAATGAATGCAGGACTACATCATAAACGGTTTTTAATAGTATTTTTAGCTTGTTTGTGTATATCCCCCTTTTTTCCAGCTTACTGGTACTTTAACACCTGCGCTAATACACAGCCTGTCCAAAACTTCATGTTGAGTACGTGATGCATTGTGGTCCTCGCTTGGCTGTTTTGCGTGATGGGTGTGAGAGGCGGACACAAATACACACACACACACACACACACACACACACACACACACACACACATTCAGGGATTGGTTTACAGGAGGATTCTTAGTTTATGTATACGTTATTATTGATAGATATACATTGTTTTGATAAGAAAAGAAGCAATAACGCAACACTTGGAACACAGCACGTACAATATTACGCTACAGTTGTACTCTGGAAGGTTTAAAATTGTGTCTTTTACAGCACACCGCCACAAAATAATTCAACATAAAATCAGAAGAAAGATTTAAACATAGAACATGGTAAGTACAAATTAACTAACTACATGTATAGTTTCCAGGCCCACACACACACACACACACACACACACACACACACTGAGGTTCCTGGTGATGAGTTTGAAAGGTTTGCATCTCCCAGTGACTAAGATAAGGCAGCAACAGGTTTCTTATCAGCATCGGAACTTGAGAAGAACGCACTTAGGACTTGTGGATTCTTGCGACCTCCATGAATTAGTTAAGGAAGCCAGCCCGGACCAGCTTGCAAAGGGCGTGATTAAGCAACCTTACGAAAGATGGCCTCCCTCCCTCCCTTTCTCTGCTGCAGGCACGTGTGGTAGATTAAATTACCTACTGTGGGTGTTCCGTGTCTTCTGTAGTTCCTGTGGGGTAGTTGTTGGTGAGGAGACGAGTAGTGTAATTGTATGCATTTTTTTCTAGTGTAATTAATCGTACGACTTCATTGGTTGAGATATTGATCAGTTAAGATATTAATCAGTCAGTCTAGCAACCTGTAGGTATGATGGAAATAATTACTGCGACACACACAACAGCTCGGCAAATAGAGGCCTGTATTTAGGAACGTGCTCTCTCACCATGTCTATTTTCAAAGGCCATGGAGATGATTAACCGGATTCCCAAAACTGTTTTTCCTCTTAATAATATAGAAATCTTGATAATCTGTCACTAGAACCCCCAAAAACATTCTTAAAACCCTTATCACTTCAACTAAAGCCTTTTGAAAGTAATGGAGGTGCGGCGCAATAGTGTTTCATAAAGTGGTCATAAAACTGTATCTATTTTGTTTAATTCCATCTTGTTCTCTAATACTTGAGTTAATTATTAGCAGTATTACGTACACCATAAGAACCTTTGTTGCTTCTACCCATTACTGTTATTGTCTCTAATGCTTAGCGGCTTTGAGGATTCCTGTTATCTGTTCTTTCCACACAATCTCATCTAATTGAAGACTATAATTCACTACAGACAGCCTCGTAAAGGCCAGTAGGTCTAATGTTGTCTGATCTTCGCATGTAATCCCGTACAATCCTGTGTGGCGAGGCGCGGCAGAGGCACGGGGCATCGCTGCGCGCCAGTAAAGCAACGCAAGGGATGAGTGAATACCAGGATCTTGAGGCTTGACGCAAATCGTTTTCTGATGGCGCCGCTGTGTGTCCTCGCTGCCCACTCACTGTGTTTGCCTTGAATTACGGATATGTCGAATGTATCTGAAAACTTTCCATGTGTATATTTAGGCAGTATTTTATTTCCCCTCCCTCCGTCAGAAACAGCTGTTGGAGCGAAGCTACTTCATGATTTTTGTCCTCTCTCTCTCTCTCTCTCTCTCTCTCTCTCTCTCTCTCTCTCTCTCTCTCTCTCTCTCTCTCTCACTTTTTCCGAGTGATGAAGTCGTGTATTTGGCTCACCTTTGATGGAGACTCATTTAATCTTATTATTTATTCCACGTACTGGTGTTTTTTTTTCTTTTCTTTCTTTTTTTTTTTTTAGCAAACTTAAGCTTGAATAGAGATAGGTACGTGTCTTTCTGAATAATTTGTTTTTACTTTACTTATTTTTCCTCCAAATGAG
>NC_087178.1:16449750-16494750 GCF_035594125.1 Scylla paramamosain
TAGGTTTTCGATCCTTTTCGCTCTTTTTTTTTCTTCCATCACTCAGTTCTAAATGGAGAAAGTAGATTTGCGTTCCCTTGCACTCTGCTTTTGATGGAGAAGAGTAGACTTTTGTTCCTTTTTTTTTTTTTTTTGTAATGGCATGTTGTTGAATTTTGGTTTCGCTTTCACCCTGTAGTCTTTTTTATTACGTATATATTTTTTAACGTTGTTGTATGTGAGGAAAATCGTGGTAGGCAGCATAGTTCCCTCGGGTACAGTACAGCGACAAAATCCTGGAGTCTCGCGCTATAAACCTGGCAACCATCAGCTCCAGGGTTTATGGCAGAAGCGAGGCAGGCGTATGGAATAAAAAAAAAAAAGTTCAAAAATATATGTGCATGAAATATTTCCTCTGCTTTTAGTTTTATATAATTTTTCCTCCTCACTTGGTCGTTCGTTGGTTCGTTCATGTATCTGCTAACTTAGGAATTCAGGTAAATAGTTAATTAAACGCAGGTCTAAAGCGAAGGGTGACTATCAAAAAAGAATAATAATATATGATGTTAAAAAGTTTGGTCTATATTTAAAAAAAAAAAAAAAAATCGTTTAAAATTCCCACGCATATTGCTTTGTAACATGGCCTAAATCACATTGCATTTTTATTAACACTGTTGGGGGAAGAGACAAGAATCATTATAACGTTTTACTGTGAAATCCACAATTCCTTCCCCAATACATGCACATCCATCATTCTTACAGTAGGGGTGGATACAGACAGACAGGCGGCCGGGGAAACAGACAAGCCTTCAAGAGGGGCCGGGCACGCCTCCACACACGCTGCCTCCAATACACAACATAAACAGCGAACGTGGGTGGTGGCGGTGAGCTCGTGTTTATCTGCCTCGAAACGTGTCTTGCGTGAAGCGATAATGAGGGAGATTATGCGGGCGTGGTTTGTCTTAGTGGAGATCTCGTCTCTGATTATGTGAAGAGAGACAGAGACAGAGAGAGAGAGAGAGAGAGAGAGAGAGAGAGAGAGAGAGAGAGAGAGAGAGAGAATCGTTCCTTGCAAACTTTTCATTACTACTTGAGACTAAAGTGAAATTCGTCAAATATATAGCTACGAAAATAAAATGAAAAAAAGAAAGAAAAAAATAAGTCGTCGTTCATCAAAGAATCCAGTGTGAAAGCGGCGATTTTTCTCGTTCCTAACTCAGCGGGCGGGCGCGCGTCATTAATCGAGGTGCTGGGGAGACTCGCCTCTATTCGCCAGATTCAGCTTCCAAGTCATTTTCATCAAGCAAACTTTCCACACGATGACTTGACGGAAAATATCGTCACTTGCTTGATTTCACATGGAAGAGGCATGGGCTGAGGCAGAGGGACGGAGGGAGGGGTGGGAGAGCTGGAGGGAGGGAGGGAGGAGAGAAGAGGGAGCGGTATTGAGAGAGAGGAGAAAGAGAGAAAGAGAACAAAGTGTGATTGGCGACGGTTCTGCTGCTGCTGTGAATGAACTACACTGCTTGCCGCTGTAAAAACGTCACCAGTGTGAGTTATGACCGTTCCTGCCTCTCCCCTGCCCCTCCCCTGCCGCTCCCTGCCCTCTTTCCTCCCTTTCCTCCATCTTCCATCTCTCCTTTCATCCCCATCTCAGCTCCCCACGTACCCCACCTCCTTCTTGCTTCACCTCCCTTGCTCTCATCTACCTCCCTTTTATCGTTCCCTCTTAATTCTCCAATCACTCCCCCTCCCGTCCTTTGCTTACACCCACAGTGCTTTCCTCTGTCTCTATTCTCTACTTCCCCTCCTGCCTCCCAGCTTTGCTTTGCACGCTCTTATCCTCCGCGTTTCCCTGAGCGCATGCCCTCCCCCGGCCTCTCCCGCTAAGCCGGTGGAAGGGCTCCCGGTTTGATCGGTCCCCTAGGCTGTGATCTGCCGTTTGAGGCGTGAGAAGCTGCTTGGCAAATCCAGTTACAGCGTCAATGTGAGTGAGAAGTTCAACAAGCGGTGTGTGCTTGTGTTATGAGGTAAAGCTTGTCTCTCATTTATCCCTTTCCATCCTCTCTTTCCTTTCCTCCTCGCTGCAGTGTCGCCCCGAGCCTCAGTTTCCATGTGGCGATTATTGTGTGCTGGGGAATTAAGTTTGTTTTGAAGGATTTTCTACTGCAGGGTGGAAGTTTGTACTGACGGCTGTGCCTCCAGATGAAATCGACTTTCACTGGAAATTCGTGTTCGTCTGAGGCTGGAACTGACGCGATCAAGCCAAGTTTTCCCCCGAAGCCTAACTTTGCTGCAGACGTAAAACATTTGATTTCTCACGCTTTGTTTCGGTCAACTTTCACAGATTTCACGAAGGAGCTCTCCCCTCATGTGCCGGGGTGCGCTGAGCTTCACTCCCTCCAGTGTGGCGCGGCTTCCCCTCACCTTACCCATTCTAAGTGAAAAGAAAGGAATGAAAAAAAAAAAATACTTCTTCACACGTCGTTTCCTTCTTGAACCTACGCGGTGTATTGGTAATTAGCCTGTCATTAATCTTATTACAAGGGCGTCTTTTCTGCGTCGTTCCCCAAGGAGGTGCTGGGCGGCGATCCCTCGTGGCTTTTCTAATTTATGCCTCGAATTAGATAGTCTGGGGGCGGGACGCGTGGCAGGAGACGAGAGGGGCGGTGGAAAATGATGAAAATATTGGGAAGCACGAAAAGAGAAGGGAGAGAAGAGTGTAGGGAGAGAGAAGGTTATGTCAGCGCAAAGTTTTCATTTCACAAGATTTTTCATCCTCGTCTATTAGTGGTTTCTCCTTCCTTCTTTTCTCTTATCTGATTCTCGTTTTACACTCGTTATCTTTCCTCCTCCTTCCTTTCCTTCTCCCACCCCCCCACCATCCTCTTCCTCCTCCTCTTCCTCCCAGTCATCCTCCCCAGCCTCACCTTGACTGGCTTTCTTTGTTAACTGTTACAATATTTTTTCTTTTCTTCCTCAGTGCAATGTTCTATTTTCTTTTGATTTTAGTAAGGAAGTGAATCCCATGAAATAGACAGTGAGGGAGTGAGGCATCAAGGTTGCCATACTTCAGGGTGACGTCACTGTAGCTTTTAGGTATGTTCATATTTTTTTTTTTTTTCAGTGACGGAGCGAGTCACTATTATAATTTTTCCCTCTAAGGGTCACGTGACCTTTGGCTTACATTGTTTCATGAATGTGAAAAATACATTAATTAGTCAATATATCCTCCTCCTGCTCCTCCTCCTCCTCTTTTTTTTTTTTATCCTTCATTTCACTTTAGATTGTCACGTACCAGAAATATCTCTGCAATGATCAACACGTCTCCTAATGCTTGCACTTTCTTTGTGTTCCCTTGCGTTCCTGTTCTTCCCTCCCTGTTGCTGGCGCGGGCCGGGCCTCACTAGCCTCCCCAGCCACAGCGCACCTCCTCCCGAAGAAGAAGAAGAAGAAGAAGAAGGGGCAGCAGCAGCAGCAGCAGCCTCGTCCTTAAGCTGAGGTCTGCATTGCTCCTTTTTTATCGCCCGTGGAGGGGAAATTGAGATTGGGTGGAGGAGATTTTTTGGCCCCTCCTCACCCCTCACCCCTCCTTGAAGTGATGCAGCTTCTCCTCAGCATCTTTTTTTTTTTCCCCCTTTCTCTTTTACCCTATTTTTCCTTCCGTTTTTTATCATGGTAACTTATTATTTTTGCCTAACCACTCACTATATCCTGCGCGGGGAAACTTTGGTACGCTCAACAACACGCGATGGACGGACGGAGATGAAAGTTTCCCGCCGTAATTCATGACACTCCGAGCACTCGCCACCGGGTCGATCACCTTCTGGCGTCGACGTGCTCCAGACAACTCGCCTCGACGTCACTCGGATGAAGTCAGAGAAGCCACGTTTATCTGGAGTGCGCGAACAAATGGGGCGCCCTCGAGTTTCTTATCAACGCAAGACAGAGACAATCTGATTTTAGTCTTACGCTTTTGCTTTCAAGAGAGAGAGAGAGAGAGAGAGAGAGAGAGAGAGAGAGAGAGAGAGAGAGAGAGAGAGAGAGAGAGAGAGAGAGCAGGAACAAGTCAAAATAGAAGCGTATGTAAGCGAGTAAAATATGTAAAGTACTCGAGAGAGAGAGAGAGAGAGAGAGAGAGAGAGAGAGAGAGAGAGAGAGAGAGAGAGAGAGAGAGAAAACACAAGATAGTCAAAATGGAATTGTCAGCTTAAATTCGGACTGGTCTGTGACAGGTGCCCGTCCCTCCGCCCCTCCTCTTCCTCCTCCAAGTCTCTTTCCGCAGCAGTCGTTGATTTTGCGAACATTTATGAACGCCTGAGCAAAAGTTCCTTACTGGTCACGTCAGTCCCTTTCACTCACCTGGACGCTAAGCCGAGGAAGTTTTGAGAGGAACGAGAGTAAGTTTGTCGTGTTTTGACCTCCCGCCAAGACGCAGGCAGAGTATTGGAGGAAAGTAAGTAACCTAGCATTGAGGCAGCGAGAGGGAGCTGCTATAGATAATAAGAAGTCTTAGTGCTGTCTTTCAGTGATACGAGTGAGTCTTTTGGACATGATGCAGTCTTTTAAAGTGTATGTGTGTGTGTGGATGGGTGTGTAAGGCGACTTGCGATGTGAAAGTAAAGGAAGATGAGGGGGTTGTGTGGCTTCAGAAGAGATGGAAGCTGAAAAAGAGGATGATGAATTGAAGTAAAAGAAGAAAGACATTGATTTGAAAAAGAAATAGCGGCAGAAAATAAGATAAGAATTACGTATCTTTCAGACAACCTGGAGGACAGCACCGTGATTTAGTACAGCACATTTATTGAGTACGGTGCACCCGACATTCCAATGACAGGAGATGTGAGCTTTTAGTTTGTAAATTTATCTACAAGAACTAAAGATAACGGAAACAAAGTGCCAACCTTCAAACACAAGTAGTAATTTGCAACTGAAATGAGCTCGCAGTAGATCCTTTGTTGAACAACTTTTACACAGCAGAATACAAAAGTTGCGAGAGCACGCAAAGGTCTGGCAACCAATGAGGCGAAGAGGGAGTGACGAGGTGCCTTCATCGATGGAACATGAGGGAGAAAGTGAGTCGAGAAGGGGAGGAAAAGGTGATGCTGGTGATGTAAGAACCATATTCTGAAACGCTTCAACGCTGCACAACGGCTATTTTCCAAAAGACTCTAGTGGAAGTTACATAGGTTTTTAAGTGAGTTTTTACCTTTCCAATGACAGATTAACAAGATTTCTACATTATCAACAGGAGAAACCCTCTTGAGAACCCGGGTAGTCATCTTAGTGGCCTTTGAAAATAGTCATGGTGAGAGAGCTAAGCGTTTGAGAATACGGGCTTGAGAAGAGGGTGAGAACGGTGAGGTGAGGATGAAAAATATGTGATGAACGGTGGTGACGAGACGCTCCGGTGTGTAATGGGACATGGTAATGGAGAGAGTAATGGTGGAATATTGCACGTGATGGGAGGGAGGGAATGGAGATGCAGCGGTGAGGTGGAGATTATGATGGCGGTGCGTGGTGAGTGGTTTAGACTAGACGTGGGGAAGACAAGTAAGAGCAAAATGAAGAAGTAACCTGTATTTTACCACCATAAAAATTTATATATACACACACACACACACACACACACACACACACACACACACATACAGTTTTTTTGTCTTTATTGTCGAGAAAATTCCTTTCACGTTCTCACAGGACGAGGCATTGTTGAGCTACTTAGATGCTGCGTGAAGTCCCTCAGGTGTGGACTGCTATAATATGTTTATTCCTCTCACTTACATCTGTTTCAAACCTCTCTCTCTCTCTCTCTCTCTCTCTCTCTCTCTCTCTCTCTCTCTCTCTCTCTCTCTCTCTCTCTCTCTCTCTCTCTCTCTCTCTCTCTCTCTCTCTCTCTCTCTCTCATGCCATCTAACAAAAAATTTACTTTAAAAACCAAGGACATGTAATTATGAAAACAGCTACGCACACAAATGCACGTTCACATTTTGTATATGCAAACGGATGAAAATAACAGAGGGAGAGAGAGAGAGAGAGAGAGAGAGAGAGAGAGAGAGAGAGAGAGAGAGAGAGAGAGAGAGAGAGAGAGAGAATATTTCTGCAGTCATGTATATGTCAATAGTAGCTTTTCCCGTCATTACCGGCATGAACACTTGTGTATATTTCATTACTCAATTTCATTTTCACTTAGGTATGTTTTAGTCTCTCTCTCTCTCTCTCTCTCTCTCTCTCTCTCTCTCTCTCTCTCTCTCTCTCTCTCTCTCTCTCTCTCTCTCTCTCTCTCTCCCTCCAGCAGTGGTGTGATGCAAACGCCGCTCTATCTCTTGTCATTTTCCAACCACGATTCTCTTGACTTTCCCAAAATATCCTATTCACGGCAAACAGCAAGCAGCTTCCCCGCGCAGCAGAACACAGCACAGCGGAGACTGATGGTGAGTGGCAGAGCAGCCCTTTAGAGCGAGTTTCATAAGGAGATTGTTATCAGAGTTTGCAAGTGAGCCCGCGAGAGATGGTTTATTTGGTGTCTTTTGTGTTCTGAGACAGTGCTACGAATCCTCTCAGGGGGCCAGTGAGGGATTCGTGAAGCACAAAGCGAGTCTCTGGGGGATGTTTTGTCTAGCGTGAGTCATTTTTGCCTTTTAGTTTTTTTTTTCTTTTTTTTTATGTGGATTTGCTTATATAATTCGCTAAGTACCTTTTCTCTTTCCGCTTATCCTCATCTGCTGTATATATTAATTCATCTTTTTTTTCTTTCATTTCTTCTTTTATTTAGTCATTTATTTAGCTAAGCATTCGTCGTCCCTCCTCCTCCTCCTCCTCCTCCTCCTCCTCCTCCTCCTCCTCCTTTCCTCCTCATTTTTCATGTTTTTCTTAGTATCTTTTTTCTTATTTCCCGCTCCGTTGTCTTTTGCTTGTCTCTTTTCTTCGTCTTCATTTCCTCTCCTTGTCATTCTCCCCGCCGCTCGCAGCCCTTAACCCCCTCTTTCTCCCCCCATTACCCTCCCCTGCGTGGCTGCCTCATCCCGTCCCATCCCGCCCCGTGGTGGCCCGTCCTCCCAGAAGCAGCCAGAAGTCAGCGGCGCCGAAAGCTGTCCTGGTACATAAGTCTTGGGGAGTCTTTCCTCTTGCCTCTTGATCATGGCTTGTATGTTATTTGTCCTTACCAGTCTCATTTTCTCTCTCTCTCTCTCTCTCTCTCTCTCTCTCTCTCTCTCTCTCTCTCTCTCTCTCTCTCTCTCTCTCTCTCTCATAATACAGAATACAAGTGACCTATCAAGGCAGACGCGTTAATCTAAGTAGCATCGCTCCCGTGCTACGGCGAGAGGCTCAGGAAACATAGGTTTGCATGACTCAGCCGCCAGAGAGTGGGAAGGCAAGGAGTGTTTGTGTCTTGGCCAGTATTCTGAAACGCTTTGCTCTCTCACCATGACCGTTTTCAAAAGCCTCAGAGATGATTAGAAGGGTTCTCAAGACTGTTTTTCCTTCTAATGATGTAGAAATCTTGTTAATTTTGGACTAAAATCATGAAAACACGCTTAAAAACTCGTGTAGCCTCGATTAAATTCCTCTGGACTTGTGGAGATGCGGCGCAGAAGCGTTTTAGAATACTGGCCTTTACTTTACTGTGCCTCTCATTGCTGTTATTGCATCTTCAGTTGAGGCGACGACTTGATTTCCCTTACCATTGCTTTTTAATTCACCTGGTTAATCTATATTTTTTTGGAACGGCAATTTTTTTTTTCTTTTTGAGTGTCAGACTTTGCATTAGGCACACACACACACAGGGGGAAAAATGTCCTAACTTGTCACTTCCAGAAAGTCAACGAAGGAGACGAAGTAACAGTTGTTCCATTCACTTCCCGGGGTGTTTTCATGTAACATTTTGAGAAGACTTAGCTTGTGTATCTTACAGTAGCGTGTGTAGCTTACAGTAGCTTAGAGACATGCGTGATCGCTAGAAAGGCTCTCTCCACCCCACCCTGCACCGCCAAGCACCGCGGGGCTCATCCTTGAGTTACGAGCCTCACGTGTCTGGGTTGCCTCGCTGTCTCCCAGAATATCGAATCTCGTCAGTCCACGGCGCTCAGGCTCGTGCAGGTGGAGGTGGAACAGGTGTGTGTGTGTGTGTGTGTGTGTGTGTGTGTGTGTGTGTGTGTGTGTGTGTGTGTGCGTGTATGTGTGTGCTTCCTGACGCTTGTCGACCGGCAGGTGCAAGTGTGTTGCTTTGTGTCATATGGGTTAACACACACACACACACACACACACACACACATGCACACAAAGGATAGACACACATTGTTTTCCAAGTTGCCGCTGGTAGGTGTTGCTCAAGTTATATTTCTGCACTCATTATTACCAATGCAGCGTCCCTTGAGACAGCAACGAAGCACACACAAGCTCACTTCTCGAGTGGATCTATATGGTATCGAGGAGAACCATTAAACCCTCACGGCAAATATGTCATCGAACGTTCTCTGGTACAAGTTCTCTTTGGGATCTGCGCCGAGAATCACCCTCGGGTTGTTAGTATGAAGCAGAGCAACGACAGTAAGTACCCACTATTGTATTTCCGCTGTAGTGTTGCGTGAACTGTATTTCCTGAAGGAGCTTTCTTGCTGACATGGCGACTGACCATCCTCTTGATTGCCTCTCGTCCAGCTGTCCATTTCTGTGCAGAGTCGTGAGTGTCATCTTCCACATGTTGCCTTTGTCTCAGGAGCGCCCAGGGAACACTAGGAGGCAGTCTGGTCATGGAACCTTTGGCAATGCCTCGCGTTTATTTTTTCCTGCTATAGGATTGACCTACATATCGTTTAATGCTTTTTGTTAGATATTTCACGAGTATTGAAGCTGTAATGTGATTATTAAGAGCATAAATCCCGATCCTAATGCATTATGGGAAACCAAAAAAATATATGTTGGTATATATATACAGAGACCCTTCAAATATGCAGTACTTAATTTCATCTTGTCCAAATTTCACATGCAACTTTAAAATGTTCGTCGAAATAGTGATGTATCGATAATTCTAATAAGTGGGTCACATAGCTAACGTTCACTGGTGTATGTAGGTTATGTACATATTGTTTTTGTATATAAATTCATGGTACAGTTTGGTGCTTCCTCACCCCCGCGTCACTGCCTCCACAGCCCCGCCAAGCCCCCCAGTGATGCGCTTTCTGTTTCAATAGTCAATATCGTCCCATCTGACAATATTTTCTGCCATTCTTGGAATACCGTTATCGCCTCATTTTTCACTCTTCTTCATGGTTAATACATTATTTTCCTTTCACTTTCCCTAACTTTTTTTCTTACCGTTTTCTTCTCTCTACTGTTTTCTTCTTTTTCCTTTTTTTTCACCTTTCCTTTTTCTACCTGATTTTTCCTTATCAATCTCTCTTCTTATCCACCTCTTTCCTTATCCCATTTCCCAGCTTTTCCATACTGTTTCCTCCTTTCATTCCTTCTTCCCTTTTCTTTCTCCTAGCATTTCCCTCCCTCATCCCTATCTCCTTTTCATTCTCCTATTCCTTCTATCTTTCATTCCTTCTCTCACGAGCACTGTCTTCCCACTCTCTCATGTTCACTCCTTCCTTCTCATATACACATCATACATCCAATTTTCGCATTCTCCTCCTTCATAACTCCCAAAACACTCCCTGCGTTTCCCCTTCCATCTCTCTCTCTCTCGCTGTTAACTTTCCTTCCCTCACTCACACCCTCACACACTCGCAACTTTCGCTCACACAAGCCAGATCAGCCCAGCCTATTACATTTATCACTCCTTGCGTCGAATCATTCCCAAATCCAATTAGGAATCTTCACGTTTTGCTCATATTTGCCAGCTGCCGACCGCGACACCCCAACTCCTCTCCCCTTCCGTCAGCCTCTGCGGGCAGCGGCGAGTGTGTGAATCATGTAAACGATCCTGAAGACCATTAGCGACTGGCTGGTGATGAGCGAAAAAAAAAAGAGAAGCGATGGGTGTATTGATCTCTGGCTGCTGGAAGTGTTACCGATGGCAGAGAGAGAGAGAGAGAGAGAGAGAGAGAGAGAGAGAGAGAGAGAGAGAGAGTCTGAATACAAAGAAATGAAAAAATAGAAAAAAATTGAAACTGTGCAAGGAATTTTTGTTTTTATTATGAGACGGGAAAAAAAAAGACTAACAAAGGAGAAAGAGAGAGAGAGAGAGAGAGAGAGAGAGAGAGAGAGAGAGAGAGAGAGAGAGAGAGAGAGAGAGAGAGAGAGAGAGAGAGAGACTCTTAATGATGGGAATTACGATATCTATTGGCGACTGAAGGAAGGAAGAAAGGAAGAGGAAAAACACAGAAAGAGATAAAGAGGAGATTAGCAGAAAACAAGATTAATTAACAGTGACATAGAAATACATTAAAGAAAAGGCGAGGAAAAATGGAAATTAGCAGACAATGTACGTATAATGAGAGAGAGAGAGAGAGAGAGAGAGAGAGAGAGAGAGAGAGAGAGAGAGAGAGAGAGAGAGAGAGAGAGAGAGAGAGAGAGAGAGAGAGAGAGAATGATTTGTTCCCTCCCATGCAGTTTCCTTCTCCTCCTCCTCCTCCTCCTTCTCCTCCTCCTCCTCCTCCTCCTCCTCCTCCTCCTCCTCCTCCTCCTCCTCCTCCTCCTCCTTCCAGTCAAGGTCTTCGTAAAAAAATCAACTAGATTCTATTGATTTATCGGAAAGACCGTCAGCAAAGATTACGAGACGAAGAGCAGGAAGAAAAAATGAGGAGGAGGAGGAAGAGGAGGAAGAAGAGGAGGAGGAGGAGGATATGAAGAAGAGGAAAAAGAAAATGAAGAAGGAGGAGCAGGAGCAGGAAAAATTGATGGTATGTAATAAAAGAGTGAGAAAAGAGAAGCAGACGGGAAGAAAAATGAAAAAAAACGACATAAGCAAAAAAAAAAAAAGAGAAAAAGGGGAACGATGGAAGAAAAGTAATAAGACGAAGATAATAGGAAAGGAAACGAGGAAAAGTGACGAAGGAAGGGTGTAAAAATGCACCACGGAAAAGAATAGAAAAGAAAAGGTGGGGAAAAAAAAAAGGAGGAGAGGAAG
Source organism: Scylla paramamosain (assembly GCF_035594125.1). Lineage (NCBI taxonomy): Eukaryota > Metazoa > Arthropoda > Malacostraca > Decapoda > Portunidae > Scylla > Scylla paramamosain. Next base: position 16,460,807 of record NC_087178.1, read on the forward strand.
AAGCGAAATTGAGGTCGAGGAAGAGAACGGATATTATTACTGACGAGAGGAAAGGTAGGAATTAACACTCAACCAGGTATTAAGTGGAGCACCAACTGGAAGGTAAAGGGAAGGGAGAAAGGGAGCCAACAGTATTAAAAAAAAAAAAAGAAAGCCGGATAATTCTGAAAAAAATAGAAAAAAAGTTTTCTTCCCCTAGCAAAAAAAAAGTTAAACAAAAATTCTCTCTCTCTCTCTCTCTCTCTCTCTCTCTCTCTCTCTCTCTCTCTCTCTCTCTCTCTCTCTCTCTCTCTCTCTCTCTCTCTCTCTCTCTCTCTCTCTCTCTCTCTCTCTCTCTCTCTCTCAATGCAACCTTGCTAAACCTCTGATAACACCTCAAGTCACTGGTATTGACTAACACACGGGCCAGCCACCTGTAATCAAGTGAGAGCCAGGGAAAGGTAAACATTGATCATTTATGCTTCTTGATAGGAACAAGTTTAGGGTGACGAGTTGAAGTGTGTGTGTGTGTGTGTGTGTGTGTGTGTGTGTGTGTGTCGCGCTGATTAGTTACACCCAGAGATACGTCAGCAAATTTAACATGTTCTATAATAATATTAAGAAATAAAGGAGAACTTGACTTTTGGCGATCAATCCTTCAGATGAAATTCACTTTTCTTGCGCAAGTAATCAAACCAATTATATTAAACCTGCCATAGTAATTCGGCATTGAGTGACAATACTTTTTGTTTGTTTATTATCATTATTTATCATAGTTAGTAATAGTTGTTGTAGTAATAGCAGTAGATGTAGTTGGAGTAGGAGCAGTAGCAGTAGGAGTAATAAGGATCTACATACATAAGGCGTAGACTAAAGTGAAGATACTGAAAAAAATATTCCGTGACTAACTGACCTTTTAAAATATCAATATAATAGGCTAAATTGAGGCGGGAAAGCCAAGCGGTATACTCGTATATTTAATGGAATGGAAAAATGGATAAAGAATGGAATATGATAGATAGATAGACAGAGAGAGAGAGAGAGAGAGAGAGAGAGAGAGAGAAGAGAGAGAGAGAGAGAGAGAGAGAGAGAGAGAGAGAGAGAGAGAGAGAGAGAGAGAGAGAGAGAGTTCAAGGATAAATCACCTGAAGGGCTTGTCAGTGGTATGAGCGCCTTAAGGTTCCACTGTCAATGGTTCGTAAAGATGTGAAGTATTGGACATGTCTATTTTCTGCTTACGTATATCTGTAAGTTCATGTTCCAGTTTTGTCTGTGTGCCGTTGTGGTTTTCAATATTACGTGTCTTGGCCTTCTGTTCGCTTGTATTTTTTTTTTTTTCGTTTCGCTGTGATTTCTGACTCGTCCTTTTATTATTTCTCTTTTCCTCCCATCGCCTTCTTCCCGCTGCTCTGTGCTCCGGTCACATAGGAGGAAAATAGCTGGTGGCTCTCTCTCGTGCTGCGCTATTTCGAGTATGGCAACCAGGGGAAGAAGATTGGATCACGGAGAGAACGGAAAACGAGAAAGATGACGCGTTGGAGAAGGACAAGGAGGAAAAGAAGAAGCGGAGGTGGAAAGAAGAAAGAACATTATTATTATTTACATCACTTAAATACTGCTGGCGTGTGCGAATAGAAAGAAAGTGGAATGGAAAACGGAGAGACGTAGTGACACTTTGGAAATGATGAGAACAAATGGCCAGGCGGATAATGCAGTTAAGAAGGAAAGTCGAGGTGCGTCCCAGCCACTGAGGCGCCGCTAATGATCCCAGTAACGATGGTGGGCGGAGATGACGAGGGGAAAGGAAGGAGGGAATTGGGAGGAGTGCGTAGGGGGCTGTAGGGGGTTGTATAGGGACGGTTAGGTCAGGGGGAGGTAGATCAGGGAGTACCGGGGTCAGGGTGGGCAGGAAGACCCACCATTCATCTCGCAGACTGGCCCACCCTGAGCCTCCCCACTATGAAGCGCTCACAAAGAATACCACGTAAAAAATGATTGTGAGTGCAGCGTGTGACGAATGGTGTGAATGATCAATCTGGGGCGACGCGTGGTGGCGGCAGGGGGGCGGGGGAAGGAAGGGAAGGAGGGGCAGTGGTATCGATGCCTGTGGTTGGGGACGAGGGGAAGTTGGGGAAGAGGAAAGTAGGATAAAGGTTTGGCTTGTGAGAGATGAGGCGGAGGGGAATGGGAGGGTGTGGGAGGGCATTGGTGCGGGCGTAGGAAGGAAGCACGGGGCATAATAAAGGGAAAAAGAGAGACTGTCACTGAGGGAAATATGTAAATCGGCTTTTTTTTATGCAGTGATGCGGCGCTTTTTCCACGGTATCGAATAATGTGTATTTTCAGTTGACTTATTTTTGGAGAGTCCCGGGACCGATTCATGATATATTTATTTCAATATTAATTCGAATTTATTTATGGTTAATAGATTTTCATGCGATTGAGCAGCGCAGCACTGTTTGGGGCTCAGATTTCTAGCCGGGGATTGTTCCTCTCTGGCGCTTGGTGATTTTTTTTTTTTTCCGTTTTTAACGTTAAGAAGAAACGAAAACGGGAAATCCCTCGCCATGCAGACAGTGGTCATGCAGAATGTCAATGTACTGTACGGCACGTTAGGCAGGCTAGTGTATGTACCTATCTGCGCGCGTGCGCGCACACACACACACACACACACACACACACACACACACACACACACACACACACACACACACACACACACACACACACCTATTATTACTACTACCGGTTCTACTACTACCAGTTCTACCACTACTACAACTACTTCTACCAGTTCTACTATTACTACTACAACGTTTACTATCAGTTCTACTACTACTACTACTACTACTACTACTACTACTACTCAGTTCTACTACTACTACTACTACTACAACTACCACCACCACCAGTTCTACTACTACTACTACTACTACTACTACCGCTACTACTACTACTACTACTACTACTACTACTACTACCGCTACTACTACTACTACTACTACTACTACTACTACTACTACTACTACTACTATTTTCATTCCCCTCGTCTTCCTCCATCTTCCTCCTCCTCCTCCTCCTCCTCCTCCTCCTCCTCCTCCTCCTCCTCCTCTTCCTCCTCCTCTTCCTCCTCTTCCTCCTCCTCCTCCTCCTCCTCCTCCTCCTCCTCCTCCTCCTCCTCTTCCTCCTCCTCCGTTCCACAGCACGTCACCCGGCAACCATCAGTAATGCATTCCGGTCAGCCTTTGTACAACCCTTCTAGGCTCCGGCAGACACACCTGAGTGACCCCAATTATGACCCCGGAGCCTCACTCACCTAATTACCTCACTTTCTCTTGATTTAATCACCTCTGCTCTGATGTCAAACCAGGTGATGTCACGAGTCAAAACTAAGCGGCAGAGTCAGCTGTCGAGTGAGGGAGCTGACAAGTTGACTTCCTACTTAACGAAATGGTTTATAACTTCCCTTCCTCTCTCCCCCTCTCTCTGTCTCGGCCTCTCTCACTCTCTCTTCCTCCTGTCCACTTCATTCACCCCTTCACCCTAAATAATGTTAGTCATGGTGCTATGAGCCTTCCCCTTACACCGTCAACTTAACCTTATGCTCTTTACCTTATTCTCCTTGCCTCCTTCCCCTGCCTTACTCTCCTTGCCTCTTTCCCCATGTCCTTCCTTTGGACCAAGATAGACACACCGCCAGTCTCTCGATCTTGCTGTCCACCGTATTTTGAAACGCTTCCGCGACTCACCTTCCCTTCCTTAAGACTTGACTTTAAGTTCCACTGGTTTTTAAGTGTTTAAGTGTTTTTACGGTTCTAGTGACAGATTAACGAGATTTCTATATTATTTACATAAACACACGAGAACACAGCAAATCATCCCAGTGGCTGTAGGAATTAGCGGTGGTAAGAGAGAGAACAAAGCGTTTCAGAACACGAGTCTTTCTTCATTACTCCACCCCTAGTCTGCCCTTCCACTCCTAATTTTGTAAGTCATTGTGGTACTTACCTCCCCACTTACACCATTCACCCTCCTTGTCACCCTCTTACTCTCATGCCCTCTTCTCCCTTTCTCCCTTCTCCTTTCTCCCTTTTGGCTTCCTTTCTCTTTATCCCTCCTCCTCCTCTTCCTCTCTTCACCTCTGGCCGTTCCTGATCACTTCCTCCTCGTTTTGTCACTGTTGCTTGGTTCCCTCTCACCCTTCCCTCTCACTACACGCTTTGCTCTCCCTCGTCCCCCGCCTCTCCCTCACCACCTCTTGTTTGCTTGGTGATTTATGTGTGTTTGGTGCTCGTGAAGTTTCGTGTTTGTACGTGAGCGTGTGTGTGCACAAGACCCAGCTGGTGTGCGTTTATGTGCGATTTTACGACCTCACACGACAGAGAGAGAGAGAGAGAGAGAGAGAGAGAGAGAGAGAGAGAGAGAGAGAGAGAGAGAGAGAGAGAGAACATAATGGATTTATATATATTGGCTTTCATTGGTGCGTGGCAATGTATTCAGCGAAGGTCAATAACTCGAGTGTAGAATATTTCATTGTACGTGTTTCCACAATTTATAGATTGAATCAATTATTGGCGACAAACTCCTGTGTGGACTTGCCTTGAGCCCCCGGCCAGGATGTCGTAACAGTTAAGAAAACAAGGTTAGTATGGTTAGGTTAGGATAAGTCAGGTTAGGTTAGGGTTATTTAAGGTTAGCGTAAATTAGGTTAGGTACGCGCAATTACAGGTTAAAGAGAGGGACGAGAGAGCGAACCAAGAGAAATAAAGTCAGTATAGTTAGATTAGGTTAGGTTAGGTTAGGTAAGGTAAGGTAAGGTTAGGGCAGATCATGTTAGGTTAGGGTAGGTTAGGTTAGGTAAGGTTAGGTTAGGTTAGGTTAGGTTAGGTTAGGCTAGGTAAGGTTAGGTTAGGTTAGGTAAGGTTAGGGCAGATCATGTTAGGTTAGGGTAGGTTAGGTAAGGTTAGGTTAGGTTAGGTTAGGTTAGGTTAGGTTAGGCTAGGTAAGATTAGGTTAGGTAAGGTTAGGTTAGGTTAGGTTAGGTTAGGCTAGGTAAGGTTAGGTTAGGTAAGGTTAGGTTAGGTTAGGGCAGATCATGTTAGGTTAGGGTAGGTTAGTTCAAGTACCACCTAATTACAGGATGAAGGATAGTGATGGGAAAAAGAGTTAAGAGAACAGTCAGTATGGTTTGGTTAGGTGAGTTAGATTAGGTATGGTACCACATAACTACAGGTGCAGAAGAACACACACACACACACACACACAGAGAGAGAGAGAGAGAGAGAGAGAGAGAGAGAGAGAGAGAGAGAGAGAGAGAGAGAGAGAGAGAGAGAGAGAGAGAGAGAGCGAGAGAACAAAGTCGGTATCGCTGAAACCAGGATCAGAGAGAGGCCACCAGAGGTCACCCAACACACACACACACACACACACACACACACACACACACACACTCTCTCTCTCTCTCTCTCTCTCTCTCTCTCTCTCTCTCTCTCTCTCTCTCTCTCTCTCTCTCTCTCTCTCTCACGCAGTAATTTGATTCAGCTCACAATAAGGCACATTAGTTGTCTTCTGCCCCGCCGCCCAGCCCTGTTGACTTTGCCTGTCTGGATCGTGTGGCTTTGCACTTAACTGGGACCACGAGAGCCCAGGTAAAAATCTCTTGGTTATTCAGGACGACAAAAAGTTTTAATGCAGAACAAACAGCTCCTTTATATTTTCTCTTTTTTTTTTGTGTGTGTGTGTGTGTGTGTGTGTGTGAACCTCATTCTCTCTCTTTCTCTCAGTCTTTGCTCCTCTTCTCTCCTTTACCTACCTCTGCTCTGTTCTTCCTATCGTCGTCTGCTTGTCGACTTATCCTCATTCTTCATCTTCGTCTTCTTTGTTTTTGTCGTAATCGTCGTAAAGTCTTCCTCCTTCTCCTCCTCCTCTTTTCAGATTTGTCTTCTCTAAGTGGTAAAAATCTTGAATGTAGAAAAGCAAAACAGATAACAATTATACATCAACTGCTCTCTCTTCAAGCACTATACTCCTTTGTTTTCTCCCTCCACCTCCTCCTCTCTCCTCTTCCTCCTCCTCCCCCTCTTCCTTCTCCTCCTCCTCCTCCTCCTTCTCCTCCTCCTCCATGCTCTCCTGTCTCTTTCTTCTCCTCTTCTTCTTACGCCTACTTATCCTCTTCTATTCCTCTCTTTCTTGTCCTCTGCTCCCTCCGAAAAGAAAGGCGGTGCGGAAAAGACGCCCAAGTCAACATCCTTTGCGTTCAGTCTCAAGTTTTCCTCGGCTCGCTGTCAGAACGCGGGCCCAGTTACCGCGTTTTTCTTTCCCTCCTTTTCCTTTTCCTTTTTTTTTTTTTTTGTGTGTTATTTACTTTTCTTTGTTTTTGTTTTCAAGGGGAGCTTCAGTAGAGTGGCTTTGGCTCTCTCTCTCTCTCTCTCTCTCTCTCTCTCTCTCTCTCTCTCTCTCTCTCTCTCTCTCTCTCTCTCTCTCTCTCTCTCTGCATACATTTTATTATTATTTTTTTCAACAAAGACACGGATTTATTTATTTTCACATCACACACACACACACACACACACACACACACACACACACACACACACACACACACACACACACACACACACACACACACACACACACACACACACACACACACACACACACACACACACACACACACACACACAACGAAATTATTCCCTAGAAACAAACACATGAAATTATACGTCCATCGTCCGGGGAAATCAAGGAGGAGGAGGAAGAGGAGGAGAAGGAAGAGGAGGGGGAGGAGGAGGAGGAGGAGGAGGAGGAGGAGGAGGAGTAGGAGTAGGAAGCAGTATATGACTTTGAGTTTCCTGAGTCACAAACAAGACGACACAAACACCTCGCCTTCCAACACACACACACACACACACACACACACACACACACACACACACACACACACACACACACACATTAATTACTGATTTCTTCATTATCGATCCTCTGGTCAGGGGCTCCACGCATGGTGCTCGAGAGAGGTCCAGGAGGAGGAGGAGGAGGAGGAGGAGGAGAGGAAGAAGAGGTCGTGGTTGTGATGTCCAGGAAGGGAAAGATTGTTGGGTTACAGAGAAGTGTTTGTGTATTGTGGTGATTTGTTTGTTGTTGTTGTCCCTGGTGGTGGTGGTGGTGGTGGTGGTGGTGGTGGTGGTGGTAGAGGTGAAATTACGTGACTTTTGGGGAAGGTTAGTGTTTTAGTGTTTTACGTTGAAAGGATGCTGACTAGATCCTATGAAAGTCTAAAAGGGAGGAAGAAAATCACAACTCCCTAAAAAGTCAATGCAGTAAAGTTACTATAGTTAAAGTTAAATGAGGATACACTTGAGGAATCACTGAAGATACATTTACTGTCCTCACGTAAGCATCATTGAAAGTTACTGTGGTTTAGATTAAGGCACGAGACATTTGAGGAGCCATTGAAGATACTTACGTTCCTCATGTAAACACTAATCACCTAAAAACAAGCAATAAACCTAACAATCCTTATTATTTACATCTCCAACATATACTCGCTGTCCTCATGTAAATACTAATTACCTACAAACAAGCAATAAACCTCACACTAGTTATTTACATCTCCAATATATACTTTCTGTCCTCACGTAAACACTAATTATCTACAAACAAGTAATAAACCTCACACTCTTTTGTCCTTACCTCTCCAGCATTCAGTTTTATCAATGTGTAGTTTGACATTTCCCCCCATCCCTTCTTATAACCACCCTGACCTGCCCAACGTAAACATGAATTCCTTAGAAAAAAATATAATGATAAACTTTATACTTCTATTTTCATCTCCACCACTCAATTTTACGAGTCTGACATTCTTTGAGTAACCTTTTCTATCCCTCTCCTCTCTTCACTTCCCCCTCCCTGCTCATGACCACCCTGACCTCCCCCTAGACCCACCCCCCCACCGACCCTCAGGAGTTCCGTGGAAAGTGAGTCACACAGTACAATGTCTTCATTAATAGTCACCAGACGCGCTATCGATCCCTTCCTGGCCTCTCATTGTATCTCGCAGCATTATAGTCTTCTTAAGTCGCCCCCTCTTCCCTCAAGTGTGTGGAAGTACTGAAGGACACTTTCTCTCTCTCTCTCTCTCTCTCTCTCTCTCTCTCTCTCTCTCTCTCTCTCTCTCTCTCTCTCTCTCTCTCTCTCTCTCTCTCTCTCTCTCTCTCTCTCTCTCTCTCTCTCTCTCGACGAGTCTTGTCTTTTTCATTTTTTTTTCATAGCGATTTATCTTCTGGCGAATTTTAATTTTACTTTATTCTCAAGTATAAAAGGAAGGTTTAGAATGAACGTCTCTCTTTCTCTCTCTCTCTCTCTCTCTCTCTCTCTCTCTCTCTCTCTCTCTCTCTCTCTCTCTCTCTCTCTCTCTCTCTCTCTCTCTCTCTGTGTGTGTGTGTGTGTGTGTGTGTGTGTGTGTGTGTGTGTGTGTGTGTGTGTGTGTGTGTGTGTGTGTGTGTGTGTGTGTGTGTGTGTGTGTGTGTGTGTGTGTGTGTCTTTAATTTTCCCTTTCATAGCATGCTCAAGGAGGGTGTTCCTGAGCATGTAAATAACAGTTTTGATCCCTTAATACCGTAATTTGTGTACCTTTCATGTGCATCCCATTTTCCTCCCGTTTTTCTTCCCGTTTTCTTCTCGCTTCCCTCGAGAAAGCAGGGAGGAAAATGCCAATGGAAGAATTTAGTTTACATTTTGCGGCGCTTACCATAATGTCCTCTCCCTCTCCCTCCCTCTCTTTCTTTCTCTCTTTTTTTTTCTTTTACTTTTTGTTCTTTCATTCTTCTTCCGGCGGTGTAATAGATTTTAAGGGCAGACTGACTACTTTGGCATATATGTTTATTTTTATTAGTTTTTCAGTGTTTTTTTTTTTTCGTGTATTTTCACTTGGTACTTTGCATTACGTCTTCATGCACCTGTGTCCGAACTCCGCTCACGTTTTCTTCGCGTTAAGCTTCACGATGCCATCAGTTGTCTAGGCTTCGTGACATTTATCGATCAAGCTTTGTTCGTTGTCTTAAATATTTCCTCTCCCTCTCCATCCCTCTCTTTCTCTCCTTCTTTCTTTCTTTCTAGCATCCTCCTGTCCGCCTCACTCCTCTCTCCCTACTCTTCCTTTACCTCCTTTTATCTCCTCCTCCTTCTCCCTTTCCTTCCTCCGTGCATTTTAAAAACATTCACTTCTCTCTTCTCACTTCCCTCTATCATTCTTTTCTCCTCTCCTTCCCTTCTACTTCCTTTTATTCCCTGTGACTCTTCACCATTGATCGTCTAATGATTTTTGGAGGCTATTCACCTCTCCCTCCTCTCCCTCCTTTCCCTCTGCTCTCCCTCCTCCTCCTCTGGTGACCCGCTGAGAGACCACCAATTAGAAAGACCTCTACTGGGGGGTGACCTTTGTTTTTAGTGCCTCTAAGGACCTCTGGTGGCCAATAACGCAATTATGGGAGGTTGATCTATTGGTGAGAAGTGTGTCTCGTTTGCACCTGTTTGTGTTTTTGGTGTGTGTGTGGTGTGTATTGTGTGTGACTTTCCTCCTATGTTTCGTTTGTTATTGGTCTCTCTCTCTCTCTCTCTCTCTCTCTCTCTCTCTCTCTCTCTCTCTCTCTCTCTCTCTCTCTCTCTCTCTCTCTCTGACTATTTTTTCCTCTCATCCCAGTATTTTTGTTCACTTTCTACCTTTGTTCACTAATCCAATTCAACTTTTTTTTTTGTGACCCCCCTTTTTTATTGTGTCTTTTTATTCAGCGTGCGTCCCTCCGTGCGTTGTAAGTGTATCCATCCTTCCTTTGAATTACAGTTTTGTTGTTGGTTTTTTTTTTACTTTTACACCGGTAACACCAAGTACTGGTTACAGTTTTAATTATTTTATTGTATATTGAATAGGAAATATATAGACCCGTAATGGAGTATAGCTTTGTATATCACGTTTTCAGTTTTACTGTGTGTGTGTGTGTGTGTGTGTGTGTGTGTGTGTGTGTGTGTGGTGGGGGAGGGGGGAGGGGATGCGTCTTAGTGTGTATTGTTACCATTGCTCATTCCAAGTTCATTTGCTACATGGACATACGTTGTTTTTTTTGGCCTCAAGTTAAATACTCGCTTGTTTTAAAGGTTATTCTTGTCTCATCTAGGAATCAAGACTGACCTTTAGACGAACAGATGTTCTCGGAATTCGATTTCTTGCGTTGTACGTCACATACTGAATAACGATCTCTCTCTCTCTCTCTCTCTCTCTCTCTCTCTCTCTCTCTCTCTCTCTCTCTCTCTCTCTCTCTCTCTCTCTCTCTCTCTCTCTCTTTCTAAATATCTTAGGACCACCAACCAGGTTAGAACAAGAAATAACGAGTTCAAGCTTGAAAAATTTTGGTTTAAGAAAGAGACAGGAAGAAACTGGTTCTCGAATGGAGTGGTAGATGAGTGGAACGGACTCAGTAATCATGTAGTTAGTGCTGAAACATTAGGGAGCTTTAAGAGAAGATTAGACAGGCTTATGGATGAGGAAATAGGTAGGTATATTACATAGAGGGATTGCCACGTGTAATCCTGGTTGCTTCTTGCAGCTTCCCGTATTTGTTATGTTCTCTCTCTCTCTCTCTCTCTCTCTCTCTCTCTCTCTCTCTCTCTCTCTCTCTCTCTCTCTCTCTCTCTCTCTCTCTCTCTCTCTCTCCGTCCATCGTCTTATTTATCAACATTCCTACCATCCCACACAACACGTGCCATCTTAATTTTCCTTCTCTTTCCCCTTTCCTCCCTTTCATCCCTTTCCTCCCTCTCCTCCCTGCCTGCGGTGAAGACAATTACGCCAACACTAGCCAGATGCCTCCCCTCACCCTCACCCTTCACCCATACCCCTCACTCTCACCCCTCACCCTCCCCTTCACCCTTGCTAAACGGTGACCATAACTTGAAGGGAAGCTTTTGGCGAACCTCACTTCTGAACCCCTTGGAAATGGAACTTAATCGTCGGTGGCAACCGTTTCCCATTTTCGTCAGCTGTCAAAGGGCAATGCCGTGGAATCGACGCTCCGTGAGATCCCTAATGGTGGGGAATCGTCCGTTAGGAGGGGGAGAACTAGGCTGTTTAAGTCTGCCAATTAGACCGGCAATTGATAGAGGGCAAGTTTGGTTTGGTCTCTGGAGGACGGAAGGGAAAGCCAGTGTAGTGTAGGGAAGGCAGTGTAGGGAAAGCCATAGGAACGGGTTGAGGAATTGATGTAGGATAAAGGGACGGACTGGACGTGATGGGAGAGTGAGAGCGTGTAACGGGGGAGTGGAAATGGTGAAGAGGGAGGAGGGCCGTGAGGGAATGGAGGTCAATGGTGATGATGGAGTAGTGTAATGAAAGGCAAGAGAAGGGCGTGCGTATGATGAGAGGTGGAGTGAGGGAGTAAGGAGAGGATAGCAAGGGAGGGAGCAGGGCGCGGAATAGGAAGCGGAGAATGAAACAGTGATAGTTGGGGAGAGAACTATGAAGAGGAGGAGGAAACAGTGATGATGAGAAGTGAGATAGAGGAGAAGGGGATGTGGAGATGATAGAGATGATGGAAGCAGGGGAAGAGAAGAGGGATGAGGAGAGGAAGTAATGTTGTGGAGAAAGGAGAGGAGAGGAGAAGAGAGGAGAGGCAGCGGTGGTATGAAGATAGGAAAGGGAAAAAAAGGAGTTGATGAAAGAAAAGAGGAAGACTAATGATAAGGGAGGAGAGGAGGAGGAGAAGGAGAAAGACGGTGATAATGGCATTGAAGGGGAAGAAGAGAAGAAAAAAGACAATGATAATGAGGGATGGAGGGAGTGAAAAACAGGACATTGATAAACGGGAGGGAAGAGAAGGGGAAGGAATACTGATAATGAAGGGAGGAGAGAGAAAAAAATAGTGGCAATAAGGGAGAATATAGAGAAAAAAATAAATAGGTGAAGAAAACGGAGAGGAAAGTTAAGGAGGACGAAGAGGTGGACACAAGTAATAAAGAAAGGAGTAAAAGGAGGAGGAGGAGGAGGAAGAGGAGGAAGGAGGGAAGGGAAAGGAAAGAGGACTCAAAACTCAAAGAAAAGTCAGTTGCCAGGAAACTCAAAGTCTGCTGGCAACTAAAATGCAAATTCCACTCTTTCTTTCACTAAATTAAACTTTTCTCTCTGGGTGATTATAAGAGATAACTGCAACTTCCTCTCTCTCTCTCTCTCTCTCTCTCTCTCTCTCTCTCTCTCTCTCTCTCTCTCTCTCTCTCTCTCTCTCTCTCTCTCTCTCTCTCTCTCTCTCTCTCTCTCTCTCTCTCTTACGACGGTGTCTCTAAAAATATGCATCTATAACTTTCATGACCCATTGAGAGAGAGAGAGAGAGAGAGAGAGAGAGAGAGAGAGAGAGAGAGAGAGAGAGAGAGAGAGAGAGAGAGAGAGAAAGTAGAAATTGTAAAGGAGAAAATTCGATATACTGTTTATCATTATTAATTTCCACCTTTAGATTTATATCATACCAAACAATCAATTACTAACTGAATTTTTTCTCTAAATTCCAATAGACTCCCAATAGACTCCCCGTAGGCTTCCAGTAGGCTCCCAGTAGATTCCCATAAGGCTCCCAATAGACTCCCAGTAGGTTCCCAGTAGGTTTCCAATAGACTCCCAGTAGAATCTCAGTAGACTCCCAATAGACTACCGCATCATGGAAAAGCAGTTCAGATCCACAACTTATGCTGCGAATTCTCTTCTTCGAAACTGAAATAGACTCAAAACTGCTTCTCTTCACTGTGGGAGTCAGAGGTGTTTCGATATCAGATTGAGGTAGCCTGCCACATTCTCTCTCTCTCTCTCTCTCTCTCTCTCTCTCTCTCTCTCTCTCTCTCTCTCTCTCTCTCTCTCTCTCTCACATACATTAACCCTTCCATAAAGTCAGTCTCAACATACCTGTAGACTCAAAAGCTTAACCACGATCCTTTATCACTCCTGACGGCGCCGCGTTAGTGCAGGTGTGAGTGGAGGGGATGCGGGACACACCATGACAGGGATAGCGGCGCGACCTTGTCTGTATATCGCAAACACCCTGGCCCATCAGCCCCTGAAGCCCCAGCGCCGCACTCTCTTCCCTTGACGCCAGTCGACACGTAATCCCCACTAAGGAAGGACTCGAGGAGACAACCCGCTTGTGTCTCGCCAAAGGAAGCGAGTCTCTTGAGTCTCCTGCTTACTCTTTGTGAAGATTAGACGGCAGGTGTTTTTAGGGTTTCGCCTCGCCCCAAAAATGTGTATTGAAGGGGATGTTCAGACGCCCCGCCAACACCCATGTCAGGTTCCCGCCCGTGAGCCGCCGCGCCCCCCAGGGTTCCAACGCGGCCCGGGATGCGCTGATGGCCGTCTCAATATGCCGTTCAAGGTGCCACATTACAATAACCCTCTCGGTAAATGCCAGTAATGGAACGCAGCCGGGGCACTCTTCTCTCTTTCTTTTCCTTCCCTCACCCCCTCACTGCCTCACTCCTTCGCCTCCCTCACTCGCATCTCAAATACAACTTCTCCCTCGTATACCCACTCACTCCTTACAGGCTGCTCTCCTTCCTCTCACACACCTCCCAGCCTTCCTCCACACACACACACACACACACACACACACACACACACACACACACACACACACATGCTTCATCGCTCTTTATACAACTCCTTATTTCTCTATACATGCCGTACACAACCTCTACAATTCTTCCCTCCCTCTGTGCTGCCCGCGCCCCCCGCACCCGAGGTACACTTATCTAGGGAAGGACAAACCAAGACATTTTCCGAGGGACACTTCAGCTCCTCGAGCCGGAACACATTCCCTACATAACCTCATCCTTGGTCGATTTAGCTCGCACATTCAGTCCTGCACCGCGCCCACCGCTGCACAGACCATTTTGAGACCAACAAAAGGGAGAGACAAACAAGTAGCGGTGGAAAAAATGCCGAGTGCGCTGTCCCATTTCGTTCTGCCTTGCCATTTTCCTCTCTCTCTCTCTCTCTCTCTCTCTCTCTCTCTCTCTCTCTCTCTCTCTCTCTCTCTCTCTCTCTCTCTCTCTCTCTCTCTCTCTCTCTCTCTCCCACCCTAGATTCTCCCCACCCCTTCCGGCTCCTCCCCCGATTCTCCAAGCCCTTCCTCGCACCCACGACAGCGCGATCCAAATAATTGAAATTCATTGTAATCAATACTTCCCCTTTTGATGAACTTCCACTACTATATCCTACCACTCCTCCTCCTCCTCCTCCTCCTCCTCCTCCTCCTCCTCCTCCTCCTCCTGCACATTTCCCACACTCAGCACACCCATACATCACACACCCACCATACCCCCTTTCTTTCGTCTTACATTTGGTCTTATTCCTAACTTTCCCACCCTTCCCTGCCTCCTTCCCTTCATCCCTCTCTGTTCGCCCCTTCACGGCTCTACATCACCCCTCCCTAAGCCCCTCCGACGTTAGAGGATTTCATTCTAAGCTTAAGGGATGGGCAGGATTTTCCCTCTGGACAGCAATAATTACGTAGGGAAACAAAGGGCACCACTTACGTCGCCCGTGACCACCACCCGTGAACCTTCCTGCCGCTGCTGTGCGTTGTAAGGAATGTGGTGGTGGTGGTGGTGGTGGTCGTGGTGGTGATGGTGGTGGTGGTGGTGGTTGTGTCCACTCGATTTAAGGGTGCTTTTTTTTTTTAATTCTTTTTCGTAGTGATGATGGTGATGGTGGTGGTGGTAGTAGCAGTTTGTATTGTAAGAGTAAACCAAATTTCGTTTTTTTTTTTTTTAATGTAATAGAGCCACTGACCAAAGGCAACAAAAGTTAAGAAAAAAAGGGCCCACTTGGGTGTCAGTTCCTAAAGAGACTGCCGAATAGAAAAATCAAATAACGGAGGATAAGTGTCTTGAAACTTCCCCTTAAAAGAATTAAAGTCGTAGGAGGGAGGAAATGCAGAAGCAGGCAGGGAGTTCTAGAATTTACCAGAAAAATTGATGAATGATTGAGAATACTGGTTAACCCTTGCATTAGAGAAGTGGACAAAATAGGGGTGAGAGGAAGACATTCAGCTCCTCCACTGGTAAACTCTGGAACTGTCTACATGCTTTTGTATTTCCCCCTTCCTACGACTTGAATTCTTTGAAGAGGGAGGTCTCAAGACATTTTCTAGTTCAAGATAATCCTTTTGGCCCTTTTTCTTTGGAGAATGACACTTAAATGGATCTTTTTCTTTATATAAATTTTGTTATCCCCGACCAGTGGCCCTCTTACATAAAAAATCGATATATTTGTTAGTAATCTTGGCATCCGTTATATTATTCTTTTATAAGTGTCTGTTTATAGTGTTGAGTAGTGGTGGTTTTCTTTATCATTGCTGGTGTAGGAGCAGTGAGAGCAGCAGCAGGAGCAGGAACAGGAGCAGGAGTAGCAGTAATAGGTTTTCCTGTAGTAGCGGTCGTTAGTGTTGTTGTTGTTGGTGTTCCCGTTCACTTTACTCGTGTTTGATAGTTTCATTTGCTTTGCGTCGCCCTAACTCTTCTCTGCAATTTGCCGTTTTTATCTTCAAACTCAATTTCGATGCACCACTTTTATTCTTGTTCTCCATCTTCCCTCTTTTGACCCCATTGCGAGTTGCTTTCCTTTTAACTTTTAAGCTTAGCAGTTCCCACACTTTATTCCCTCTCCGCCCTTCTCTCATATCAGAACCTTTGCTGGCTTTAATGACGCTCTTCTATATTATCTTCATTCTTCACACTCTTCGCTCGCATTCCTCTCCTTCTTTGCATTTCTTCCCTACAACGTCATTATCACAACTGCCTCGCTTATTTCTTTTCGCCTGTTTCCCTCTGGATATTCAAGCGAAATTCTTGTCCCTGCTTTTTCGTCCTTAACCATTTCTTCCTCTTTCTCTTGCGTCCCTCATTATCCTTCCTTTTCGCTTGCTGTTTCTTTAGCCAAGAGAAATTATTCACTATTGCCGTCTTATCCCTCGAAATTAATTTTTTTTTATCTGCATTTGAAAACATTAGAATAATGTTATTTTCATCCCGCCCATCTTTCCTTTGCTCTTGTCGTTTCTCTAGTCAAGGGAAATAATTTAGTATTGCCATCTTATTCCTGCATTTTTTCTCTTATCTTCGTTTGAAAACATTACGAGAATATTATTATTTATTCTTATTCCGTTTTTCCAGCAGTTATGATATTTAGGTTAATATTACCTGTCTTTCTGAATGGCCTTTGAGAAGCTGTGCTCCTATGTGGCTCGCTTCCTAAGCCGCCTGGAGCTTTTTGCCGTCTTCCTTTATGAACAATGCACGAAGAAAGTGTGTGTGTGTGTGTGTGTGTGTGTGTGTGTGTGTGTGTGTGTGTGTGTGTGTGTGTGTGTGTGTGCGCCTATATTAGTATACTATAAGCTCTGCGTATAACAAATTGGTATTACTTTTAATCTTTCACAGTCCCCGTTTCATATTGAATAAATTATTAGACAAATGCTATTAATTCCGTATCAGTATCAGTCATGTTGATTATTAATTGGTTTAATTTATTGATGACGATAGTTAAGCATGAATTGTCGATTATTGATGTAACTACGATTTTAGAATTGATTAATACCGTTTTATTTATATTCATTTTTCTATACTAAAAAAAATGGAACGCCAACTGCTCGCTTGTTAACGAGCTTGATACTTTATATTTATTTTATTTTATTTTTTTATTTCATTTTATTTTATTTTTTTTTTGTTTGTTTGGTTGTTTCTCTAACCACCAGAATATACATTTCATATTATCCTCAATGGCAATTAACCAGTTTATGTTGTCGTACACCGAAAAAAGAATATGTTTCGTTTGAATCATTATTTTTATTTCTGTTTTATTTATTTATTTTTTTTTATGCTTTCAGGTAAGGCAGAGAGAGACAGAGAGACAGAGAGAGAGAGAGGGAGAGAGAGCCGGCTCGCATCCCCCCTTCCAGGTAAATGGACTTCTTTTGTCCCGTGTGTGGAGTGCATCGCTTTCTTCCTCGCGGCTCCCGAAGCGAAATGGTGTAACTCCTGCACTCCACATTTGTCGCCTCTCACTTCCTTTCATTCCCTCCCTCCTTCCTTCAGCTCTCCAGGGAAATACGGAGCAAAAAAGTCCCCAATTGTATCTCCTCGTGTATATCTCTGCTACCTTTCTTGCGTGTCCGGTAAACATTCCCTCCCCTTCTGCCTTCTGGCCCGCACAAACATCTTCATCTCCCTTGGTGGTTACCCTGCTTCACTTGCTCATTGCCTCACATCCACTCTTCTTGTTATTATTTTGCTATACTAGCTTTATTATAGCTTTTTTATGCGATATTTTTAATACTATCAAAGTTTCTCTTATTTTTTATTCATTGTTTTGTTTAGTTTTAAGTCGGTCGCCCTCCTCTCCTTTTTATTTCCAGTTTCTCAGTGGCCTGTAATTGTGTTTTCGCGATTTTATTCTCCTACATACATTCTTGTGTCCTCTTATTTTTCACTACTTCTTTCTTCCTCCAACCCTCCTCCTGCCCCACTCCGCCCCTGTCTGTCTCGCCTGTGGAAGTGGCACGAAGAGAAGACAAATGACAACACTCCACTCCTCACTGTTACTTATCTTCCTCGAGGCTGTAATGGCCAAGAAAAGGTCTTGCCCTCGTGGTATTCCTTGCCACACCCCGCCTTATCCCGACTCGTCCTGGCCCACTCCAGTCCACCAGTATGTATCATGTTTTTGCGCTGCATCCAGACTACTTTGAAAAGGCTCCAGTCGAGATTACACTGGTTCTTAAGAATATTTTTACTAATCTATTATCAGATTGGTGAGATGTATACATTATTAGCATTAGAAACACTCTTGAGAACTTGGCTAATCATCTTTGTGGCATATGGAAATAGTCGTGACGAGAGAGCAGCCATGTCCTGTTCCAATCTTTTCATCACTACCAAGATTGTCTCACACGTGCTGGAGAGTTCTGTCCTGTCTAATCATTCCCAGGTTCTGACGGGATGTAAAGTAGTGACTGTATTAATGGAGCTTTTCCATCGTAGCATTATTACAGACTAGGGACTTGGCTTGTGGCATTGATTTCACCTGTCATTAATTGCATGCCTTCTTATTTAGAGCGTACCACAATATCACATTTCCCAGAACACTAAAGCTCCTATATTTGACACTTTCATAGTTTACATTTTTTTTTACTTTTATTATTAAGACTCACTGTTATTCTCACGCTTCAGTCACGTAGTCGAATATAGATTTCACTTTCCCCTCGTGCCGTACACTCACACCTGGCCACCACTGATCACTAGGTCGCTCGCGTGCATTCCTTGGGGTCAGGTGTCAGGGCCGTGATTCATAGCAGGTGGGGAGGGCGAATGTACCTACTGTATGTGCGGGGATTGCATATACATCATGTTCGTGGTGTTTGTGGGTTTTGTATTCTTTTTTTTTTGTTCATCATATGCTCGGTAATGTATCGTCGCTATGTTAAGTATTACGTAATGCGCAATGGATTGTTTACACATATACACACATACACACTAAAAAATTAATTCCTTTACCATCATCCTACCATCATCATCATCCTGTCGTTCACGCCGCCACCTGCCTCGCCCCTCCCTCAACTTCTCTCTTACACAGCCTGGAAGGGAAAGGAGCGGGAGAGGCAAAGAGAGAAAAAAATAGCAAACTCCCTCCCGTTACTCGGCGCGCCAGAACGCCTCTCTTTTGCCCGAGTTCCGCAGTGGGAGTCTTTAGGCGTTGACGTGCTCTGATGAACGGCATTGAACGGCGGATAAAAATAGCGGCAAGTAGCGAGATAATTTGAGTGAAGAGTCTTGTTTCCTTTTTTTGACTAAACTTGCGAAATGGCGAGACTGAAGGAGATGAGGTCGCTGGCTGGGTCTGGAGAAAGGAGGAAAGGAGCGAGGAAGGAGAGAGGCAGGAAAGGATAGCTAGGTTTTTTTGCTTCTTATACCCCGGGTAGGAAAGAGAGAAGGAAGGGAGAGATGGAGGGGGATAAAATAGTAGGTCTTGATGGAGGAGACGACGAGGAGCAGGGAGAAGTGGAGGCTGAGATGTGTAGGAGGGAAGCTTAGGAGGAAGGATGAGGAAATGGTACTAAGGTGTGGAGGGGTTGAGGGGATTACGAGAGAGAGAGAGAGAGAGAGAGAGAGAGAGAGAGAGAGAGAGAGAGAGAGAGAGAGAGAGAGAGAGAGAGAGAGAGAGAGAGAGAGAGAGAGAGAGAGAGAGAGAGAGAGAGACTTACACAAAAATAAAGCCAATACAAAGGGAGAAAAATAGGGAAGGGAAGAGAAATGCCGAGACGTAACGCCACATGCAAAGTCTGGGCCGCTAAGGATTAAGTCATTAACGTGCAAATTACCTGATCACTTCCGGCAGCCTTGATTACCTGGCTGCTGTATTCTAAAAGAAGGACGAGGAGGGTGAGGCGGAGGAAAGAAAGGGAAAAGACGAGGATGACGGTCTGGGGGGTGAATCCTAAAGACGAGGGAAACTAAGGCGACCGAAAAGAGGAAGTGGAGGAAAAAAGAAGGGATTGAGGACCACAAAGAGGAAGAAAAAGAAAAATATGATGACTAGGAATATGATAAAGGTGAAACATAAGTCGAGTTGCCAAAATAAAGATGGGGAGAAGTATAACGACTAGCGAATGCCGACGGAAGAGGAAATGAAGGAAAAAAATAAAAGTGGGGATTGAGGACAACGAGGAGCAAGAAGAGTGAAAGGAAAATATGATGACTAAGAATATGATAAAGATGAAACATAAGTCGAGTTGCCAAAATAAAGATGGGGAGAAGTATAACGACTAGTGAATGCCGACGGAAGAGGAAATGAAAGAAAAAAAAAGTGAGGATTGGGGGCAATGAGGAGGAAGAGAAAAAGATAAACTTGTTAACTAGGAATAGGATAAAGGTGAAACAAAAGTCGAATTGCCAAACAGATAAGAGGAATTAGGAAAAGCTAATCTCAAAACAATTGTATTAAGTCAGAATGGATCAAGAACAGAAAGGTAACTGAAAGAAAATAACTGAAGGTAAAAATGTGAGATTACGTTGGTTCGGAAGAGAAATATATCATTGAAAACAAAGAAACAAACGCGAAACTAAAGCAATCATACAAACTCCAAACACGCGCGCACAGTTACATTTAGCAAAGTAATGTTATCCTTCTTAAAAAAAAAAAAAAAAAAAAGAAAACGAGAAAACTCACTAACACAAAGACCTGAAGACTGATATATGATTTGATAAAAAAAAACAAATATAAAGATCAAGTTATTAAATATTGCCAGGACAACAAAAATATGACAGGTTGTTAGAGTTTTAGAAAATGCTGCAGTTTCCCTTTATCATCCTTTTTTTCAATACCGATGAGAGAAAGAAAACGGGGTTAAGACCAAAGAAAAATGGCCAGTGACGTCGTTCTTCTTTTCAGTTTCATTATCTCATGTCGCTTAGAGAGAGAGAGAGAGAGAGAGAGAGAGAGAGAGAGAGAGAGAGAGAGAGAGAGAGAGAGAGAGAGAGAGAGAGATGGCGCCGGTGAAGTCTGGTGAAAAGAGAGAAAAGTAAAGTGCAAAAGTAAATCGTCAGGGTCAGTAGGTCATTTTTGAAAGGATTTATTTTGAATCACAGTCACAAATCACCATTAATTAAAAGTGACTTTCATCATTCAAGTCATGAAGTACGATTGGCACCATCACTGACACCGACACACTGGCACACCACACTAGCACGGTGTAATGTTGGCACCGAAATATACGTACTGGCACCACAACATATTAACGTTCCTACATATTGGCACCGCAACAGATTGACACTTTAAAACATTGGCACCATAAAAAGAAATTAACATCCTTACACAATGGCACAATCTTTACACCGGCACCATAAAAATCAACATACACATTAGCACCACAACTGACTGGTACTTTAAACCATTGGCACCACAACACAATGCACTTTAAACCATTGGCACCATAAGAGACTACCACTTTAAACATTGGCACCACAACAGACTGGGACTTTAAATAAACATTGGCACCACAACAGACTGGGACTTTAAATAAACATTGGCACCACATCAGACTGGGACTTTAAACATTGGCACCACAACAGACTGGGACTTTAAACATTGGCAGCACAACGGACTGGGACTTTAAACATTGGCAGCACAACAGACTGGGACTTTAAACATTGGCACCACATCAGACTGGGACTTTAAACATTGGCACCACAACAGACTGGGACTTTAAACATTGGCACCACATCAGACTGGTACTTTAAACCATTGGCACCACAACACAATGCACTTTAAACCATTGGCACCATAAGAGACTACCACTTTAAACATTGGCACCACAACACACCGCACTCTAAAGCATTGGCACCACAAGAGACTGCCACTTTAAACCATTAGCTCCACAAGAAGTGACTCTTCAAACCATAAAACACTGGCACTTCAACACACTGGCACTTCAACTCAATGGCACTTCAGCACATTAGCAACACAACAAATAGCACTTGATCACATTACACCACAAAGCACTGGCACCTCAACACATTAGCAACACTACAAATTAATGCTGCAACACATGGGCAGCAGAACACATCAGCTTCCAGACGAAGACATTGGCACTTGGACACCCTTGCATTACAGAATATTGACACCTACACCTGCCACATCACATTGACATCAGAACATATTGACACCACGACGCAATTACACCACAGCACATCAGCATTACATCACCACTGACACTCTACAAAGCATAATTGTCATCACTTAATTCTGGCCCCCCACGTATGATTTGTTTATTAATTATTACTCGCAATATAGAATCATTAGTTCTATTGTTGGTAATTGCTACTAATCTTGCTAAAGAGAGAGAGCGAGAGAGAGAGAGAGAGAGAGAGAGAGAGAGAGAGAGAGAGAGAGAGAGAGAGAGAGAGAGAGAGAGAGAGAGACTGAGAGAATTACACACAGAATAATGGTGAAGGTAAGAGATGTGTAAAAAAGGAGTTTGGTGTGTGTGTATATGATAGACGTCATTTCGAGGAGCGCTTGTTGAATCAGTAGCTGGAAAAGATTCATCTCAACTCCACACACACTCTGTCTCCACCACATGGCCGTCACTTTCCGTCCTATATTTTTATCGCTTTGTTCTTTCGTCACAACTAGTATTTTCAAAGGGCACAGAAATGATCACTTGGGCTCCTATCGGTGTTTTTCCTATTGATAGTTTAGAATGCATGTTAGATCTCTGCAATCAAGAAAACGGCTTTGGAAACCTGTATAATTTTCAGTGCAGCCTGAATAATGTAGTCGCGATAAGACGCTAAAAAAAAAGTTTAAGAATACAGGTCTCTCCACGGCTGTCCCCTCCACACTGCAGCCCTCGCCACTCGCTGCCAAGACTACACACATCTCTCTGTACAGCAAAAACAAAGTTACTAACGACCACATTCTGAAACCATACATTTGAAAGGCTTAAATCGAAGTTACACGAGTTTTTAAGGTGTTTTTTATGGTTCTGGCGAGAGATTTACAAGATTTATACATTTTACATTTTTTTAACAGGAGAAACACTTTTGGGAACTCGTCTAATTATTTACGTGGCCTTTCAGAATAGTTGTGGTGACAGCGAAGCGTTTCTGCATACGAGCCTAAATGTGAAGTGTCTTTGTAAGCTGACATTGTAACCTTGGTGTATCGGCGCCTCACACCTCAGTGAAGGTAGCCTTTATAATAACATTTGTGTTATCTGGATTAGTCCATTAGGTAGACGGAGTTATGTTAGAATTATTTTTGATAGCATTTTGTTTATTTCACTTCGAACTGTCCATGTGATATTTTTTTCTTTGTATTTTCACTGTTTACAGAATTTTTTTCTTTTTTATAGCTTTTATCATTCATTCCTGAATCGTTTTAACTGTCGCTGTTTTTTTCTTTCTTTTTTCACTTAGTTATTTAAACTTTCTGTTGACCTATTCATTTTTTTTTTTTTTTGCTATTGTTACCTTTTCCTTTTCTTCTATGGTTCTTAAATAGTTTGTTCCTGTTTTTCCTTTTTTCTATGGTTCTCGAAAAAATGTTTGTTTATTTTTTTTCCTATGGTTCTCGAAAAAAATATGCCAAAGTTTATTATTTTATTAACTTCCTGTTCATTTCTATTTTTCTGGCATGCTTTATCAAGTATCAAATAAACATAAAGTGTCATGATGAATAATCCATTTGCAACAGCACAATTCCAGTTCTAATCTCTTGACTTTCATTCGTTTCCCCTGATCTGTATTATATTTAGACAAATCTCCACCTGTGTACATTTTGTTTTCACCCCCTTCTTCTTTTTGCCTGGTAAATATTTGAGCTGGCAACACAGGCAGGTATCTAAAAAAAAAAAAAAAAAGTGATCATTAACATATTCATCCCAAGTAAATCTCGTCCAACTTAGGCACAATTAGAACTATAAATATGCAAAATTCTTTCATTATCGTGTATTATCTACAACAGCTCCCCTCCCTCTACCCAAGCCTTGTCCAGCCGCCGCAGGTAACAAGGAGAGAAGGGGGAAGAAAGTGAGGAAATAGAGTGCAGGAAAAAAACTATAATTGATGCTGAGATAAATAAGTAAATCTAGTTAAATAAGTTTGATGAGAGAGAGAGAGAGAGAGAGAGAGAGAGAGAGAGAGAGAGAGAGAGAGAGAGAGAGAGAGAGAGAGAGAGAGAGAGAGAGAGAGACTGTCGAAATTACATATACGTACGTCATAAATAACAAAAAAATATATTGTAAACATGTAAGTCATCCATGCACCGAGAAATGGTGACAATGATAGTGACTTTTATTACTGTTGACCATTACTGTTGGTGGTGGTGGCGGCGGCGGTGGTGGTGGTGGTTGTGGTGGTGGTAGTGGTGAGGGTCCGTCGATTAGATAGAGATGAATTATGCAATGAAAGTGAGGACAGCGAGCTTGTGCATTGAGTAATTCATGACGTGACCCCTTCTCTCCTCCAGCAGTCCTGTGTCACCCCCGCTGCTCTCCCCTCGCACCCCTTCGTCCAATTAGAGAGGGGTGGGGGAGGTAACCCACGCCAGTCTTGTCCTAATTTAGCCTAAACAAGCAGGTGGAGAGAGAGAGAGAGAGAGAGAGAGAGAGAGAGAGAGAGAGAGAGAGAGAGAGAGAGAGAGAGAGAGAGAGAGAGAGAGAGAGAGAATTTATGGAGGAAAGGGTTAGAAAGTTAGAGAAGGGGACAGGAAAGAACTACGAAAGTCCATGGGCTGTGAACCAAAGTGGCGATGCTTTTACCCTTTCTTCTTCTTTCCTTTCTTTCTCTCTCTCCCTTTTCTTTCCCTTACGCTTCACTTTGTACGTAACTTGGGCGCACAGTTCAGCCTGTTCCGCGCCACCCAATGCAAACTTGGAACTCTTCTGAAACTCTGAAGAAAGGAGACAACATACAGAAAGGGACACTCAAGATAAGGAGATAGAATACACAGAGCATGGACAAGGAAGGAAACAACATACACGACACTCAAGATAAGGAGACACGATAGACAGAAGCATGGACAAGCAAAGAGAGAACGTACAGAAAGGAACACTCAAGATAGGGAGACAGAATAGAGATGCAGCTTCTTTAGTGATGAAATAGAAGGATAACTAACCGATGCTTTGGTTGACGAGAGAATAAGTCGACATCCCACATAATTCATGACAGAAATTAAGGTGTTAAATGAAAATCGTGTACAAATTAAAGGTTTAAAAGGGGAAAAAAATATGAGTTTAAGGTAAATGAAAAAAAAAAAGATATAATAAACTGACTAATCCTTAAATTCACCGATAATTGTGTTAACGAGAAATTAAGTCGAGAATCTACATTACTTACGTGGTGGTTGTAGATTGACCTTACGTATGTGGTGAAGCAAGGAAAGATCCAAAGGGAAATATGTGGAGGATAATCAGGGAGACATTTAGCTGGCGCAGACTGAAGGAGCCGCCGCGGGTTGGCTGCACGCGGGGCCCATGAGCGATGTGTTTCCGGATTATGCAAATTACGTTCACTTCGGCGTAACGTCAACAAATTCTCCCGGAGGAGGAAGAGACGAAGGAGATGGAGGAGGAAAAGGAGAATGAGGAGGAGGATGAGAAGTAGAAGGTTAACGATGAAGATAAAGAAGAATACAAGAAGAAGAAATTATAGAAGAGAGTGAATGACGATAAGGAAGAAAAGGACGGAGATAAGAGGGAAGATTAAAGCATTAAAGGAAAGTTCCATCACTTAGCCTCGTCTGTGTCCCGGACCCACATTAAGTCTTCCAGTCTTCCAAGGACTTAATGACCGCCGATGTCTCCTGCCTCACACTCTCACTCTAATTACTTCAAGGCGTCAAGACCACGAGCACGCTGCGCCTTCAGATACAGTAGCGGGAGGCCTTGAAACCAGCCTTCGCATTCTCGCTTGTAATGTAAGCTTAGAACTTTATATGCGCAATGTATGAGTTTCTGAGATTCCTTTGAACTTTCGTGGAATCCTTAAAGACTCTAAAACTCTGCTGGAAGTTCTGTTGAGGCAAAGGTGGTTGTTTATATCATTCAGCGGCGCGAAGGTTAAGCAGTACAGGGAAGGAGGACCCGTGCTGCTGCTGCTGTGTGTGTAAGTCTGGAAGACCTGGTTAGGGCTGCGAGGTCCTATACTCGTACTTAAGATCCTATTTAGTTTTGGTCATTCTAAGCAGCTCGTGTGCCGCCGAGGACTCTTCATTTTGCCTTAATTACCTTGAGTTGGCCTCTAATCACCCTGAGTGGTCTTTACGCCGCTCTGAGTGGGCCTTAATCACCCTGACTGGCGGCTTGCGTGCCCCCGACAATTAGCTTCATCAGTCACGACACCCCCAGTCACTCAGGGCCCGCCGGAATCTGATTCTACTATCTAAATGGGATAATAATTTACTCATTTATGTAATTTGCTGTCAGGTGTGGTGTGACGTTGCATTACGGCCTGTGTGTGTGTGTGTGTGTGTGTGTGTGTGTGTGTGTGTGTGTGTGTGTGTGTGGTGGCAGCAGTGAAGGTGTGAGAGGATATGGCGTGTTGTGTGTCGCTTAGTATTTTTGCTCATTATTAATACAGACAGGCATGAAAACACACACACACACACACACACACACACACACACACACACACACATACACAGAGAGAGAGAGAGAGAGAGAGAGAGAGAGAGAGAGAGAGAGAGAGAGAGAGAGAGAGAGAGAGAGAGAGAGAGAGAGAGAGAGAGAGAGAGAGAGAGAGAGAGAGAGAGAATAAAAGTAGTGTTTAATTTGGTAGGGCGATATCATGATTAATCCCAGCGTGTGCAAGTTACCTGTTGATTAAAGTTCCCTTGGGGCTTTAATGAACCGTAAATCACTGCGTATTTATGACCACCGTAGTGTGTCAGCCTGCTTGCCCTCTCCCTCCCTACACCAGAACACCCATCCATCCCTTCGCATCCAAACAACAACTCCCTTACTCTCTATCCCCTGTCACTCCCCTGCTGCTCCCCTGACGGTCTCTCTCCCCCAGCGTCCCTTATCTCCCGTCCCTCCGTCGTCCTGTACCTCTGTGTCTTTTTGTCGCGTTCACAAGTACTATTATTTCCCACGGGTGAGCGCCTGCCCGTCCCTGCATCTTGAATAAGGCGGTTCCGTGTTTGGTAGGGAGAA
The DNA here is from genome assembly GCF_035594125.1 of Scylla paramamosain. Lineage (NCBI taxonomy): Eukaryota > Metazoa > Arthropoda > Malacostraca > Decapoda > Portunidae > Scylla > Scylla paramamosain. The sequence continues at coordinate 16,487,531 of NC_087178.1, forward strand.
AAATAAGTTAGTGGCGTTATTGGAATATTCGTGTTTGTGTCAGGGAGAGAAAATGTGCAGGTGCGTAGTACATAAGTAATGGGCGGGTCATTTTGCGAGTTGTCAGGTGATGGTGTGATGTACGTACGCCGCGCCGCCTCGTATTAGGCACGTCCCTGAGGTTATGTATAAAGCCAAGTATGGACATTTGTTGGTGGGTTTTGTGTTGTGTTTTTCCTCTTATATCAAGGGAGATGATCAACGTTTTTACTTGGCATATGTGACGCTCTCTCTCTCTCTCTCTCTCTCTCTCTCTCTCTCTCTCTCTCTCTCTCTCTCTCTTCTCCTCCTCCTCCTCCTCCTCCTCCTCCTCCTCCTCCTCCTCCTCCTCCTCCTCCTCCTCCTCCTCCTCCTCCTCCTCCTCCTCCTCCTCCTCCTCCCACTGAGTCGCCTATGCTATCCTATTTCCGCCACTGTATGTTAATATAGTCACCTTAAACAGCCCGTGAGAACCAACATGTTTGCAGCTGTTGATTTTTCTTTCCTTTGTGTTTCTTTGTGTTCCTCCTCCTCCTCCTCTTTCTCCTCCTCCTCCTCCTGCTCTTCTTTCTCCTCGTTCTCGGGTTTCTTCTTTCCTTCCTTCCTTCATCACCAATATTTGTACGTGTCGTGGGTCGTGGTGGATCAGGCTCCGTCTGGGGGCATCATTTTTCCTTCACACACACACACACACACACACACACACACACACACACACACACACACACACACACACACACACACACACACACACACACACACACACACACACGCACACACACACCCACACACACACACACACACACACACACACACACACACACACACACACACACACACACACACACACACACACACACACACACACACACACACACAGTAAGCGTTCCATCCTCTCCCCTTCTCGTTCCTTCACTTCCAACTTTCCTTCCCCTTCCTAAACTTACCGTGCGCTTCCTGCGGCACCAAGACAACTGCTGCAGTGGGCGAGGCAGGGTGAGGGAGCGGGCTTTAGTTTGGCGTGGTTCAGGTGTTGTGGTCTGAAAACCGCGAATCAGGGTCAGAAGTACACGAGTATTTGTGTACACAATGTGGAGTGCAGCGAGAGGCAACTAGAGCCCCGCGCGGAAACCTTGTTGACTTTACTTCCAGCCCGGCGTTAGGACTCGCGAGTTTGCATAGGTTTCAGCGTCACTCTATCCGCCTCCGAACGTTTATATTTCGATCCTCCATTCCTCGTCCTGTTATGCATTCAATGGGCGCCAGGATCCTGATGCTTTTGGTGCCGCGGTGTGCTTTGTCGCGATCTTGTTTGCGCCAGCCATTCAAATTCCCACCGGATGAAAATAATTACTATTCCATGCAGGTGGGCAGCGTCGATCAGGAGGCTGCACTGTTGCCACCGCCGAGGGATAAACAAAAGGCTCTCCATCCTCTCACACGCTGGTGCTCGCTTTGCTCCTTCTGGTCGCCACACCGGCAGGAGTTTTGGTGGAGAACCGTCACTGTCCCCGCGCCCCTTGTCCTGTCGCTGTTGTTGTTGCTTCTTGCACTACTGGAAATCGAGGTACAAACAAAGAAGAAAGAACGAAGTAAATAGAAATACCAAGAAGAGCGGATGGAATGTGAAAAGCAAGGGATGAGAAAGAGAAAACAGAATATTTCCTCCTCGAATATGACCAATGAAAACGAATGCATGACTCAAAATGCAACTGCTGAGATAATGAAGAAAGGAAAGATGAGAGAAAATGAGACGAGCAGACAAGAGAGAAAGACAAAGATCACAAGGTATCATCTTTTTTTCTAGACCTGCATCAATGAAGGGAGGAAGTAGGGCCCCTTCCCCTCATCCTCCCTTCCCTCCCGTTCCCTCCATGTTACATAGTGTTCCCCCATTGTCTTGTGACCTTCTGTTCGCCTGGTACCTTCTCCAATACTAGGATTTTTCTCCTTTGTGTAAATGTCCTCAGAGAATCTCAGAGCAGAAAGAGGACAAAGAAGAGGAGGATCCGAGAGAAAGAGTAAATAAGTTATATAACAAAAGTAGCATGTAGCAGCAAACCAACCGAGAGATTTTATACAGCAGAAATTAAAGACTCGTGCTGATAAAGAATGGAGACGAGAGAGAGAGAGAGAGAGAGAGAGAGAGAGAGAGAGAGAGAGAGAGAGAGAGAGAGAGAGAGAGAGAGAGAGAGACGGCCGCGCGAAAAGTGTAAAGAGAAGATATCCTGGTAGAAAAATATATAACTGAAAAGGAAAATATTTGAGCGGTTATGTTTACCTTCCGCCACACCTGAGTGCCCCTGATTTAATGCATCAACATAATGCACTTCCACGGTATACTTAGGCGGCGTAGAAAATGAAATAAAAACAGAAACAGGAATAGCCGGGATAAGTAAGAGGAAAGAGAGAGAGAGAGAGACGGAGGGGGAGCGTGTGAGGCTGAGCAGAAGAAGCAGGAAAGAGTTGGAGGAAGAAGATAAAGTATCCAGGAAGATTTTTAAAGCTCTTAACCCGAAGAATATGTGGGAGAATTCTCTTTGTCTCACCCTGGGCCGCGCGAGACTCATGCATCACCAACTGTTCACTCCGGGCGGGGTCGTGATGGTGGTGTCGATAATGGTAATGGAAGAGTGATGGTGGTGGTATCAGTGAGTATATATGAGCACGCTGGTTCAAAGTTAAGCCTGACAATTTGCGCCCCCGAGTAAAGTGGCGAGTTGTTGTAGTGTTGTTTGCGGTCCATGTTATTTATTATGCCTTTGTAATAGTAGTGGTGTTAGTAGCAGCAGCAGCAATTGTAGTAGTCGTAGTTAGCTTGATGGTGGTGAGAGAGGGTAAAGGCAAACAGTGAGTCCTGTACCGCGAGGCAATAAAAGAGGGGAGGGGTGACTTTCGCTTTAATAGTACAGAGGTGAGTGATAAATTGTACTCCTACTCTGATAAACAAATGTAAGATGCACGTCCTTAATGTAAACTGTTCTTGTTGGTACCCTTGTGTTAGAAGTAGTGTTAGTTGTTGTTGTCCCTGGTAGTGGTGGTGGTGGTGGTGATGATTCTTGTTGGTGATTATTGTTGTTAGCAGCACATTGAGAATAATCTAAAATGTTGCTGTTGTTACCTTGTTGTTAGCAGTGTTAGTTGTTGTTATTGTCTTTGCTGATAGTGGTGGTGGTGGTGGTGGTGGTGGTGGTGGTGATTCTTGTTGATGCTGTTGTCGTTGCCGTTTATTGTTGGTGTCACTGATTGTCGTTGTCAGCATCAGTGTCGATGGTAGTGCAGGTGGTGATGGCGTGATGGGGATGATGGCTGGTGCTGCTGCTGCTGTTGTTGTTGGTGTTGCTGCTGCTGGTAGTGTTGCATCAAGACTCACGTTACGACTGTCATGTAAATTCCGGTGTTCCTAATGGCTGGAGTTTACATACATCATCCGTGAGCCATCAGCAAGTACCCGCCCTCTCCCCGCCAGTCTCTCCAGTCCCTGCCAGTGTGGATGTCACTCCGCGCCTCCACCACTCCCACATACCACTCCAAATTGGTGCGGAATTTACCTGTATATAACGGATTTCTGCCTCGTAAAGGGACGATAGGAACAGTTGCTTTAAATAATTCGATTTCCGCCTTATCATCTACTGTGGAGAAACAATAAGAAAAGCGTAAAGATCTCTGGGGTAGCAAGTTGTATCAGTAAAGTATTGTAGATGGTTTACTACAGATGATTCGATTTCCGTGTCCTCCTCATCTCTCTACTTCAGAGAAACAATAACAACGACGCAAGGATCTCCGCAGCAGCAAGTTCGTATCAGCAAAGTTTTGTAAATAGTCACGGAGGAAGAGAAAGAAAACGAGGGAGGACTTAAGAGGAGAAACTGTCAGTGTAACTTGAAATACCGTTTTGTTTCGAGCGATAAAGCATCGGGCGGTGATGGGCGCGGACTGGAGGAAATTACTGCCGGCCGCGAGGACCCCCACTAGGGCGATCAGGGCTGACCGGAGGGCGGCGCGTTGGGTGGCAGGGGCGGCAGAGTCCAGAGTAGGTGAGGATGTTTTGGGAACTCACGGGATGGCAACACGATCCATTGTCAGTCCCATGTTGCCACCTCCAGTTTTTCGCGTCATTTATTCTTCATCTCGTCTACATTTTATTAGTTTCTCCTCACATAGGGTGGTAGGTTGATTCTCTCTCTCTCTCTCTCTCTCTCTCTCTCTCTCTCTCTCTCTCTCTCTCTCTCTCTCTCTCTCTCTCTCTCTCTCTCTCTCTCTCTCTCTCTCTCTATATATATATATATATATATATATTACAGTTCCTTTCTTAATTTCCTTTCCACCTGCTTAGCCACCATCACCACCACCACCTCTCTTCTCTTTTTCCTCCTCCTCCTCCTCCTCCTCCTCCTCCTCCTCCTCCTCCTCCTCCTCCTCCTCCTCCTCCTCCTCTTATCGAGCGGATACACGGCCTCTCTTCCTTTAGCTTCAGATGCCTAACTCCTTCCTCTCCCTTTCACTCACCTTCCTCTTCCTTTACCTTGCCTTCCTTCCGTGTTGCCTCACTTTCCTCATCTCTCCTCCTCTTCCCCGTACTCACGAAACTTTATCCTTCCTAAAGTGCCTCTTGTATTCTAATCAGGGGGAAGTTGGGCAAATATGATGAGGAAAAAGGGTTAATTCAAGTTTAGTCCGCCTGTGTGTGTGTGTGTGTGTGTGTGTGTGTGTGTGTGTGTGTGTGTGTGTGTGTGTGTGTGTGTGCGTGTGGTGTGTGTTTCTCTCCTCTATCATAATGATAAATTCCACCACTTCTCTCCTTTCCACCCACATTCTCTCATATCCTCTTCTTTCCTACTTGCTCCTCCTCCTCCTCCTGCCCTTCTTTCTCTACTCCTATATCTCATCTCGTTCCTCTTACCCTCCCTCCCTCCTCCTCCTCCCCCGCGCAGGTGACCCGGGCCTCACCTGGCACACCTGCGGTCGTTCTCCCCTGGCGGCGCTTCTTTATGGTGCCTTGTTCTCGCCATTCGCTATTCTCCTGTAAAATCAGTGTTACGTAAATCAAATTCTTTTCCTCACTGTCCTGAGAGAGAGAGAGAGAGAGAGAGAGAGAGAGAGAGAGAGAGAGAGAGAGAGAGAGAGAGAGAGAGAGAGAGTTTGGACTAAGGGACTCCAAGTTTAATTAAAGTTAGACCACATACAACAACGCAGCGCATTAATACTCAGATACAATCACTCTCTCTCTCTCTCTCTCTCTCTCTCTCTCTCTCTCTCTCTCTCTCTCTCTCTCTCTCTCTCTCTCTCTCTGGCTGTACATTTATGTCGTCTATTTTTTCTTTCTCTAATCTCTCTTATCCCTTAATTTCGTCGCATTTTTCCTATTTACGTCTTTGTTCGTTCTATTATTAGTCTGTTTTGCATTTTTCTTGTGTCTCTCGTTTTCTTTCTGTCTAGACTTTCTTTCTCTTCCTCGTTTTCTTTCCGTGTATTCTATATATATTTTTTTTTTTGTTTCATTTTCACCACTTGTTTATTTTCTCTTCCCCTTCATTATGTAATTCTTTTTTTTTTCTCTCTTTAAAGTTTTATTTTTCTTGCTCTATTTCAGTTTCTTTTGTACAGAGTATTGTTTCTTCATATATCTTCTGTTTTGTTATTCTTTTATCCCTCCTGTTTCTTTATTCCTTCCTTCTATATTCCTTTCTCTCTTCAATTTTCCTTCATTCTTCTATACTCTTCTGTTCTACAATTTCCTTTCTTCTGTTCTCCTTCTTTCCATTCTTTATTTTTCCTTCCTTCTTTTATACTCCTTTTCATCTTAATTTTTCCTTACTTCCATACGTATTATTTCTTATTTATTTTTTCCTTTCTCCTTTCTATCTTAATTTGTCCTTTTTTTCCTTTTTTTTTTTTTTGCTTCTACGTGTATTTACCTCCTTCTTATTAAGTTGCATCATCTCTACTCCACTCCTTCCGTTCATCTTCTCCCTACTTGTCTCCCTCCCGCCCTCCCTCCGTTCCTCCCTCCCTTCCTCCTTCCCTCCGGTGACTCTTGTAGGCCTCAAAAAACCTCCTTCAACGCCCAGAGACGCCACTAAATTTAATTAGGTAGACAGATCCAAACCTCCTCCTCCTCCTCCTCCTCCTCCTCCTCCTCCTCCTCCTCCTCCTCCTCCTCCTCCTCCTCTTCTGTCTCTCTTTTTCTCCCTTCTTCCTTCTACTCTTCCTCTTTCCCTACTTCTCCCTTGTCCCTCCTCCTTCCTTCTCTCTGTCTCTCCTCTCCTTCTCCTCTGTCTCTCCTCCTCCTCCTCTGTCTCTCCTCCTTTCCTCCTCCTCCTCCTCCTCCTCCTCCTTCTCCTCCTCCTCCTCCTCCTCCTCCTCCTCCTCCTCCTCCTCCTCCTCTTCCTCCTCCCTCCCCCTTCTTCCCACCTTCTTTCCTGTCCCTCCTCCTTCCTGTCCCTGTCCCTCTTACTTTTCTTACTACACCTTCTATTCTTTATCCTCCTTTTACTCCTCCTCCTCCTCCTGCTCCTCTCCCTCCTCCTGCTCCTTCTCCTCTTTCTCCTTTCCTGCCTGTCACCCTTTCCTCTACTTCATCCTTTTCCCTCTGTCTTTCCTCTCTTGTCCTTCATCCTTCTCATTTTTCACCCTTGATTCTTCTTTTTTCACCCTTCATTCTGTTTTTTTTTTGTTATTGTTTTTTTTTGTCCTTCAGCAGTAAAATAATTTGCCTCATTTTTTTTTTATTGTTAATCTTCAACTATATTTTATTTTATGTCTTTTCATGTGTTATTATTATTTTTTTTGTGGGGGGGTATTTTTAACGAGTGTAATTCTTTTGTTTTAGTGAAAAAAATAGTCGTGTGTGTGTGTGTGTGTGTGTGTGTGTGTGTGTGTGTGTGTGTGTGTGTGTGTGTGTTTGCAGACTTGTCAGTTTAACGAGCTTCAATTATTTTTCGTTTATTACCTTTAATTGCATTTCCGCTGTTATTGGCGCCGACTACACGTATATACCACTGCAAACATGTTTTCCACACTTACACCCATTATTGAATTTCTCTCTCTCTCTCTCTCTCTCTCTCTCTCTCTCTCTCTCTCTCTCTCTCTCTCTCTCTCTCTCTCTCTCTCTCTCTCTCTCTCTCTCTCTCTCTCTCTCTCTCATTGATGTAAAAATTTACGTCGATATGTTGTGCTGAATTTTACCTTGCATGCCATGA